>NW_013571684.1:3447-6112 GCF_000499745.2 Eimeria mitis | reverse complement strand
TGCTGCGCGGGCCAATCCCCGCCCTCGCCCCGCGAGGAGCAGCAGCAGCAGCAGCAGCTGCTGCTGCTGCAGCAGCAGCAGCAGCAGATTTCTCTGCATGCGCTCGGCTCGCCTGCGTTCTATGGCGTGCACGGAAATTCCGTGAGCGGCTGCTGCTGCTGCTGCTGCTGCTGCTGCTGCTGCGTCTCTTGAGTCTTTCATTTCTGCTGCTGCTGTTTGCTGCTGCTCCCCTTACCTGTCTCTCCAAGGAGATGCGGCTGCTGCTGCTGCGCATGCATGCGGGCTTCCTGCTGCTGCTGAAGCCCCTAAGACGGCTGCTGCTGCCTTGGGTTAGTAAGTACTGTCTCCGCCTGCTGCTGCTGCTGCTTCTCCTGCTGCTGCTGCTGCTGCTGCTGCTGCCGCGGCGACGACCCAGTTCAGGCGCTCTGCTGCAACCCTCTGATCCTTCTCTTACCCTACTGTAAGCACCATTTCTGTTGCTGCTGCTGCTGCTGCTGCTGCTGCTGTGAGGCGGGTATCTGCTGCTGTTGCTGCTGTAAGGGGGATATCTGCTGCTGTTGTTGGCGTACGGGGGGTACCCGCTGCTGCTGCTGCTGCTGCTGCTGCTGCTAACGTAGGGAGGGGGTCTGCCGCTGCTGCTGCTGTAGGGTGGGTATCCGCTGCTGCTGCTGCTGTAGGGCGGGTATCCGCTGCTGCTGCTGCTGCTGCTGCTGCTGTAGGGCGGGTATCCGCTGCTGCTGTTGCTGCTGTAGGGCGGGTATCTGCTGCTGCTGCTGCTGCTGCTGCTATACGGGGGGTACGCGGTGCTGCTGCTGTAAGGGGGGAGTCTGCTGCTGCTGCTGCAGGGAGGGGGTCCGCTGCTGTCGCGGTTGCTGTAGGGCGGGTGCATGCTGCTGCTGCTGCTGCTGCTGCTGCTGCAGTGCGGGTACCTGCTGCTGTTGCTGCTCGGTGGATACCTGCTGCCGTTGCTGCTGCAGTTGGGCAGCGGGTATGCGCTGCTGCTGCTGCTGGTGTAGGGGGGGTATCTGTTGCTGTTGCTGCTGCAGTCGCGGGGGTATCTGCTGCTGCTGCTGCAGTCCTGAGGGTATCTGCTGCTGCTGCTGCAGTCGGGAGGGTATCTGCTGCTGCTGCTGCTGCTGCAGTCGCGGGGGTATCTGCTGCTGCTGCTGCTGCAGTCGGGGGGATATCTACTGCTGCTGTTGTAGGGAAGGCATTTGCTGCTGCTGCTGCTGCTGCTGCTTTGGGCTTGACATCTGTTGCTGCTGCTGCGGCTTCTGTTGCTGCTGCTGCTGTGAACAGCAAACCTATCGCCAACGCTCGCGTGGCAGTCATTTCTACTGCTTCTGCTGTCTTGGGGATATCTGCTGCTGCTGCTGCTGCTGCTGCTGCTGCTGCTGCTGCTGCTGCGGGTATCTGCATATCTTTTGATGCCCTCCATAAGGCGCCCGCTGCTGCTGCTGCTGCTGCTGCTGCTGCTGTTGCTGCTGCTGTTACCATCCCATTTGCCGTGGCTTTCACTGCACACCGGCAAGTGCCCCCTGCTGCTGCTGCTGCTGCTGCTGCTGTTGCTGCTGCTGCTGCTGCTGCTACTTTGGGGCTGACGTACAGGAGAGCTGCTGAAGCCAGAAGGTCTGCTGCGGCGCGACTCTACTGGCGCTGCGCTGCTGCTGCTGCCCTGTAGCTGCTTCGATGTCTCCCTACCATAGCTGCTGCTGCTGCTGCTGCTGCTGCTGCTGCGTTGGCCGCGGTTGCTGTTGCTGCGGCTCCTGCTGCGGCTGCGAATACAGCTAGCTGGGCTTCTGCTGATGCTTCTGCTGACGCTGCGGCTGATACTTCTCCCAGAGCCAGCAGCAAGCCGCCGCAGGCTGCTGTGCTGCTGCCTTTGCTGCTGCTGCTGCTGCTGCTGCTGCTGCTGCTCCCGGGGGCCCTCGCTGCGAGAGTTCCTGGAAGGTGTCTGTGCTGCTGCAGTATCTGCTGCTGCAGTATCTGCTGCTGCAGCATGTGCTGCTGCAGCAGGTGCTGCTTCTGCTTCTGCTGCTGCCTTGGGAGATGTGGCTGCTGCTGCATTCGGAGCAGCAGCAGCTGCTGCTCTGTCAGCTGATCCTCCTGTTGCTGCTGCTGCTGCTGCTGCTGCTGCTGCATCTTGTGGGGCAGTATCTTTGCTGCATGGGGCTTGCTGCTCCCCTTTGAACACAACAGATGCATCTGTGTCGCTGCTGCTGCTTATGCTGCTGCTGCCGATGACAAAGGTCTCAGCAACGTCTCTGCTGTTGCTTCTGCTGCTGCAGTTGCTGCTGCTGCTGCTGCTGCTGCTGCTGACCCGGACGATTTCTCCAGGTGCTAAGGACGGTGATACAGACAGCTTTTTCGCTGCTCCTTTCTTCTGTTTGCTGCTGCTGCTGCTGCTGCTGCTGCTGCTGCTGCTGCTGTGGCTGCTGCGGCTGCGGCTGCGGCTGCCCGAGGCACTTCTCCGCTCCAGCCGCTGCAGCTGCCGCAGCAGCCGCTGCTGCTGCTTCTCCAATCGTCTCCGTGTCTCCTCTCTGTGTGTCTCCTTTTTCAAAGCATCGAAATTTAGCTTGAAGGCGCAGCGTACGCAGACACGGCACTGCACCAGGGCCTGCAGCAACAGCAGCAGCAGCAGCAGCAGCAGCAGCAGCAACAGCAA
>NW_013571684.1:0-3347 GCF_000499745.2 Eimeria mitis | reverse complement strand
TTCAAAGCATCGAAATTTAGCTTGAAGGCGCAGCGTACGCAGACACGGCACTGCACCAGGGCCTGCAGCAGCAGCAACAGCAACAGCAGCAGCAGCAGCAGCAGCAGCAGCAGTAGCAGCGGCAGCAGCAGATTCATATAGGTCAGATCAAAGGCAGCAGCAAAAACAACACGTCTACGCAGCAGCAGCAACGCAAGACGATGGAGCAGCACAATATGGGAAGCAGGCAATTGCAGCAGCAGCAGCAGCAGCAGCAGCGACAGCAGCAGCAGCAGCAGCAGCAACATATGCTTGCCTGCTTTGCCTCTCCGTTCTCTGTGTAGCTGAAGTGAAGCTGGTATGTGCGTAGTTGCTGCAGCACTCGCTGCTGCTGCTGCAGCTGCTGCTGCTGCTCCAGCAGGCGACGCATCTTATGGTCTTGAGTTAGATCGATAGCAGCAGCTGCTGCTGCTACTGCTGCTGCTGCTTCCTCTGCTGCTGCTGTCTTTGCTGCAGCTACCTGGTTTGCATCCTCCAAAGCAGCAGCAGCAGCAGCAGCACGATCAGCAGCACGTGCTGCAGCATCAGCCATTCGTTTGCTGCTGCGGTCTTCGTTAGCTTTCCCTGCTGCAGCAGCAAAAGCAGCAGATCGCGCGTCAGCAGCAGCAGCTGCTGCTGCTGCTTGCAGCTTCTTTACCTTTGCTGCTGCTGCTTCCTTATCTTTGTTGCACTGCAGCAGCGCAGCACGAAGAAAGTCCTCCTCTGGGAGGCCCCTCTCGCGCCGCAGAGCAGCAATTTGCTGCTGCAGCAGCAGCAAAGCTGCTGCTGTTGCTTGCTGCTTCTGCTGCGTCCTGCAGCCGCTGCCAGCACAGCTGCTGCCCCCGATCCCAGCAGCTGCTTCTGCTGCAGTGCGCCAACGAAACCCTATCTGCATACACACCAGCAGCAGCAGCAGCAGCAGCAACAACAGCAGCAGCAGCAGCAGCAGTTGAGAGCAACGTTCATGCAACAAGAAGCAAACCAGGCAATAGAAACGCAGCAGCAGCAAACCTATGCAGCTGCAGCACCGACAGCAGCGCATGCAGCAGCAGCAGCAGATAGTTCCCATCAGCAGCAGAGCCGCCTCACAGCAGCAGCAGCAGCAGCAACAGCAGCAGCAGCAGCAGCAACAGCAGCAGCAGCAGCAACAGCAGCAGCAACAGCAGCAGCAGCAACAGCAGCAGCAGCAGCAGCAGCTGACCTTTCCTTTGTTATATTTACTCAAATCGCAGATAACAAAAGGCAAATCAGAAGACACTGCAGAGGGCCCCCCGTCCCCCCGGGGGCCCCCCTTCTGCGGCGCAGCACACAAACCCTAAACCCTAAACCCTAAACCCTAAACCCTAAACTCTAAACCCTTGGATAGGGAATTTGTGTGTCTCTACAGTAGTCATCGATGGTTCTGCTTCTGATGCAGACAATTCTGCTGTTGCTGCTGTCGCTGCAGCTGCAGCAGCAAAGCTGTTGCTGCTGTTGCTGCTGCTGCTGCTGCTGCTGTTGCTGCTGCTGCTACCGTGGCTTATGTGGGACGCACTCCTTGCTCAGGTGGAGCAGCAGCAGCAGCAGCAGCAGCAGCAGAAGCGGCAGCACCTGCAACAGCATCCCGCTGCCTCCCTCTATCTGTTGCGGTCTTATCCGCTGCTGCTGTTGCTGCTGCTGTTGGTGCTGCTCCCCTTGCTGCTGCTGCTGCTGCTGCAGCAAGAGGAGGCCTGCTAGTCAGCAGGACAGTTCTCCTTGTTGCTGGGCGCGCTGTTGCTGCTGCACCATCCGTTTCTGCTGCTGCTGCATGCGGCATCTCGCGGGTTGCTGCTGCTGCTGCTGATGAAGTCTTTGCTGCTGCTGCGGAGGTGCTTGTTGCTGCTGCAGCAGGAGCAGCAGCAGCAGCAGCAGCAGTGCCTCGAGCATGTCTTGCTGCTCCTGCTGCTGCTTCAGCTGATGCTGCGGGGTTGGCTGCTGCTGCGGGTTCGCTCTGCAGCGTGGGTCTTCCCGTTGCTCGTGCTGCAGCACCAGCTGCTGCTGCTGCTGNGCTGCTGCTGCTGCTGTTGCTGCAGTGTTTGCTGTTGCTTCTGCTGCATTGATTGGTGCTGCTGCCCTCTTTTCTTGGTGAGACGCGTCTGCAGCAGCAGCAGCAGTACCAGCAGTAGCAGCAGCAGCAGCAGCAGCAGCAGTAGGCTTGTTGGCTTCGGTTTCTGCAGCAGCAGCAGCAGCAGCAGGCGGGCGCCTCACTGCTGCTGCTGCTCCCGTTGCTGCTGTCCTGCTTGGTGCTGCAGCTGTTGATGGCTCTGCAAGCTCGCCTCGTGTCTTAGCTGCTGCTGCTGACCTTGCTGCTGCTGCTGCCTCTTGTTTTCCGCCTGCTGCTGCAGTTGCTTCTGTTGCTGCTGCTGTTGCTGCTGCTGTTGCTGCTGCTGGTCTCGCTGCTGGTCGGGGCGTTATGGCTTCTCCCTCACCTCTACGTGCTGCTGGGGTTAGCTGCACGGTCTTCGGTGCTGCTGTATGGTTTGCTGCTGCTGCTGCTGCTGCTGTTTGTTTATTTGCTGCTGCAGCACGTGCCGCAGCTGCTGCTTCCTCCCCTCTCGCAGCAGCAGCAGCAGCAGCAGCAGCGCTACGGGGCTCGCCTCCACCAGCCCTTGGGCCTTCCTGGAGAATGACTCGTCTGCGGTGCTGCTGCGGCTGCTGCTGCTGCTGCTGAGCAGCTCCCTCTGCTGCTGCTGCTGCTGCTGCAAATGGTGGAGGGAACCGCCGCGGCTGAGGCCAGTCATCTGCTGCACGGGGGCCCCTCTTGGAGGGGGGGAGACCCAAAGGGGGCTCCTGCTGCAGCCTGCTGCTGCGCAGCAGCGGCAGCACCCGGCGGGGGGCCCCCACCTCCTCCCCATACAAACGAGGCTGCAGGGGCCCCCCTCCCCCAACGGGGCGGCTGGGGCAGCGGCGACGCGGGCCCATCTGCTGCAGCAAGCGGGTCTTGCTGCTGCTCACGCTAGAACTGCTGCTGCTGCTGCTGCTGCTGCTGCAGCTGCTGCGTAGTCCTGCGTTCCTGCTGTTTCTTCTGCTGCTGATGCTGAAGCCTAGTAAGACACCCGTGCCACTGCTGCTGCTGTTGCTGCTGCTGCTGCTGTTGTTGCTGCTGCTGCTGCGGAAATGCCGGGAAAGTATATACCCAGCAGCAGCAAGAAGGCAGCTCGTCAGAGCGTGCAGCAGCAGTAGCTGCTGCAGGCCCTAAAGGATGTATTTGTTTTTGTATTTAATAAAATAAAAACAAAAGAAAGGGTTTAAGCCGCCAACAACACGAAGACCTCTCCCCTGTAACAAGGGCCCCCAGCCGCAGCAGCAGC
>NW_013571683.1:4569-6143 GCF_000499745.2 Eimeria mitis | reverse complement strand
ACAGGCCCTGGACTTGACCCTTGTGGACTTCTGGGAGTTGGCGGATTCCCCCGATGTGCGGCGAGGCAGACTTGTGTTTCTTTACTCTGCATATCAGTGACAGGAAATTCTCTACACCTCACTCGAAGGCCCCCGAGGGCTCCCCACAAACGCCCGAGGCGCAGAGCAGCAGCAGCAAGACTGAGACAGCATTGCCTCTGCCCAGACTCTAGCAAACAGTCTTGATCAGCATGAAGACCCGAAACACTTCGCCTGTGTAGATTACTTCCCTCATACCCAAGACCCCACTTAAATAAATTTTAGACATTTCAGATCTTAGGTGCTAAGTTTTACACACCGCAGTGGCGGCGACATCAACGACTTCAGCAGTTCTGCAGTTGCTGCAGTTGCTGGAGGTGCTGGCAGCCTGGCGCTGCCAGCGGGCTAAGTAGAAGGAATGTAACTGTGGACGTTTCGGCTGCTGCTGCTGCTGCAGGGCATAGGAGAAGAACAAAGGCTGAAGAATATGACTCGTTCGGGTTTCGACACCGAAGAAATCGCTGCCGTCATTTATCCAAGGGGTCCGCATCCACCTCGGCAGCTGCCGTTTTTTCGACTGATACACAGGATTGATTCAGACTGATTCATTTGCTCTACTTCATGAATTCTTCTTTTGTTATTCTTTTGTTGTTCCTCTGATCAATGTATCTTGGGGTGTACATGACTGTTTTCAAGGGAACTTGCGGTGTATGCACATGAACATCTTTTGGGCTTATTTCGAGTGCATTGAAGGTGTATTTCAGGTGTACTTACCACAATATACATTACATGCATGCTCTACAACATCACTGTAATGCATAGCCTGCATGCTTTGCAGCATGAGTGCATGCATTTGCACACTGTACTAAACACGTAGTTCAAGATATATATGCCTACGTTGAACGCACTGTGGGTTTATTTTACATGTGTATATGCCCGGTATATTCGAGGTTACCGTGTTTAAACCATTGTGCTGTCTTGTGTTTTGTGTTACTATGAAGCTCTTTCTATGCCGTTTAATGGGGCTATGCTGACGAACGAAAACGTCCTAGCCTCCTTAGACACGCTGACAGACTGGCGGGCGAGGGTTCTTTCTATTGTGGAAGGTACGTTATTTCTTGTCTTGTTCCGCTTATTCCGATTGCTCAATTGTGAAAGTTGTGTTTTTTCATCATTATTTTTATTGCAAACTCCATTTTGATTATCGGATTTGATTCGTTTTGCATTATTTCATTTGTGTAGCATGTTTTGTTGTTCTTCGTCTTTTGTCTTTGGTTTGATGCGGATAGCGATCTATTGTATGCAAGAGCAGCAGGCCAGTTTAAAGACTGTCTCCTTGTTGATTTCACGAAGACAACTGCCGCTGCTGTTCTTGCTGCTGCCCTGCTGCTGCTTTTGCAGGGGATAGGGTACTCTGTATCGACTCCCTTGCTTCCATTCACCAGCGCGTGCTGCACCTCGCAGTCGTTGATGCTGGAGCAACCGTGGCCTTTGCTCGTAGCGTGAGCACCACTGCAAGCAACTCAGGCAGCAACTGGGCAGTAGCTTGCTTTTGC
>NW_013571683.1:0-4439 GCF_000499745.2 Eimeria mitis | reverse complement strand
CTTGGCCGACAAAGTGCCTCTGCACAGCAGCAGGTGCTACTGAGGATGAAGAACCCCCACGCGAACCAAAGCGCATGAACTGCAGGCACGGCACCGGTGAATTATTCATTCCTGTTTAGGATTTACGGTTTAGAATTCTTTTGCGTTTGCAGGGATTTCTAACACTGGGGGAAGACCTCGCAGCCCTCCAGCCAACCATAGTTGCTGCCTCGGGAGGCATTTTGCCCATGTTGCATTCGGCAGTGAGTCCAGCGGGGCTATGCGGTGCCTGCCGCTGTTTCCTGTGTGAAGATTTGGTGGTGGTTCAGTGTTGCATGTTGCTTACAAGGAGCACATATCTTGTTCATAGTATTCTTATCTGTTTGCGAAGAGCCCATGGATTGTAAAAAACGCGTTCTATGGCCTATGTTAACGGGTCAATGGATGTCAGCAACACACTGTAGTATAGGATGATAGTTTATAGAAACGAGATCCTTCAAAATGATCCATACCTAAACTTTCGCCCCAAAGCCCTACTACAGATAGGTGTGTCAGTTCTAAAACATGGGACGTGCCTTATGAATAGCCAACGAAGCCCACACCCTTTTTTTTTTCTATTCTCCTTCATTTCAATTTCGCCTCACAAGGCTCAAACGAAACAGGGGTGCATACAATCTTGATTTGTGTTTTTGCTTCCTCGGTTATTGGTTTTCTAGTTCGTTCGCCTTTTGAAACGTGTTTTTGGTTTTTTGTCATTTTGCCCTTTGTTCCAGTTTAATATGCATTTATTTGTTTATTGAT
Source organism: Eimeria mitis (assembly GCF_000499745.2). Classification (NCBI taxonomy): domain Eukaryota; phylum Apicomplexa; class Conoidasida; order Eucoccidiorida; family Eimeriidae; genus Eimeria; species Eimeria mitis. The sequence goes on along the minus strand of NW_013571683.1, from coordinate 3,659 downwards.
GTTTGTATTTTATCTGTTCATTATTTCAAGTATTATTTCTTCATGGGTTTGTTTGTTCAGGCGAAGCGGACGCTGAAGAGCTTGGGCCGGCTGCGCCGATTTTGGGTTTTACTCAAGCTGAAGTGGAGGGCCCGAAAGTATTGGCAGATGGGGGACTTTGAAATCTTATCGCGACTGGTGAGTTGTTTGTATAGTTTCACTCTTCACCTTAGTAGTCTGTTTCAGTACGATGCTTGGTTTGCTCCGTTGATGCATCTGGATTTAGTTCAATCGTGTTAGATTTACGTTAATCGTGTGATTTGCTTAGCCTCTGCGGGTGTTTGTGCGTATTCTGATTGGATGACATGTTTTTGTTGTCGGTGTTTCTCGGGGTAGCGCGTTCACTTAGTTGTTACGTTGCTCCTCTGCTCTGAGCATTGGGCCTACCTGCATGTGTACTGAGTTTCGGCTTTCCGTTTCATTCTGTTGCATTAAAGTGTTTTGCCCGCTTATTTACCAGACGTTTCAGTGGTTTCCTTCTCCTAGTTTGCTGTTTGTGCTTCTGTTTCTGTAGTTCGCTTGTGTGTTTCGCTTACATTTTTTTCTATGTTTGGTGTGCTTGCTTAAGTTATACGGTTTCTTAGATTGCACATGAAGACTCCGAGCGTACAGTTTATGCATTGGAGCTTTTATTTTCTTGAGTGGTTGCTGAAAACAGCAAACCCAAACCCTAACCTGTAGCTCACTTGTACTGCCCCCCACGCGTTGCGGCTGTTCTGTCTCTCCTGTACGCACAACGAAACGAGTGAATTAAGGTTCCACATAGAATACACGCATGCATGTACAAAATGGTAATATAGAGGGGGGTACAATACAGAGGGGACGAGTAAAAAAGGAGCAGCACGCAACACAAAGAGAGCAAGACGTGAAACAGCGGCGAACAGAGAGAGAAACATCGAGGAAAGAGAGGGAAACAAACAGGAAGAAGGCACAGTGGAGCAACATGAAAGATGAGAATTTCAGGACGTGCACTGCCTGTGTTGCGTTTTTGCTTTTTGTTTCCAGCAGCCGTTTGAAGAACTGAAAGCTCAACTGGCCTCCGTGCACACCATCATTGCTGCGCCGGCTTTGGTTTCGAGCGAACTCATAAAGGAGTTGCAGCTGTTGTATTCAGTAATTATTGTGCATGTAAGTTGCAGTCTGCACCCTTTTGCTTAGTTTTTTTTCTGTGTTTGCTTCTCGTCTAAGCTCTCTTGTCTTCTGTGCGGCCTGTTCGCGTTTGTCCTTGTGTTCGCTCCTCCAAAGCGGTCATGTTCGGCGGTGTTATCTGTTCTATGTGTTGCCTTTGTACATGCTCCTCTCTGTTTTTTTTCTCATTCTCTTTACGTATGCTCCTTCTTATCCTCTGCATCTGCAATTGCTATCCTTGTGCCATAATTACTGTCCTGTGTTCCCTTCTTCATGCCTTCCTTCTCTGCATGTTTCTGTGTCTAATGCTCTTCCCCGCACGCATATTTTCTGTCTCGTCTATCTTCGCGTGGAAGTACCTTGCTGTTTTTTATCTGACCTTGACGATACCTGTTTTTGCGGCTTGCCGTTTTTCCTGCGTTTGGGGTTGTCATTGCCCCGGACAGACAGTATCTTTGTCGTGCAGTTGGGCTGCTGCTACGCCTTTTTCCCTGCTGCTGCTACTAGTGCTTCACTAGCGGCAATCGCTGTTGCTGTTGCTGCATGCAGGCATGTTGCTCTGCGGAGACGGGAATAGCGTTTTCTAGTCGAGAGCAAAATCGCATTTTCAGCACAAGGGACGGTTCCANTCTGCGGAGACGGGAATAGCGTTTTCTAGTCGAGAGCAAAATCGCATTTTCAGCACAAGGGACGGTTCCAGAGGCGCCGGCGAGGTGGGCACCCCTCCAGCGTTTGACAGGGTGCGTGCTGCTCCCCTGGGGTGGCCGTCTCCAGTGGTTGCAGTGGAGTTGGAAGAGTTATCTTCAGCAGATAAAGCAAATGCAGTTGACTATCACGGCGAGGAAGTGCCAGGTAGAAGAGCGAGGGAATCATCGCTTGTTTTGAAAATCCCCAAAGACGATAGTAATCAAGATATTCTAAGCATTAGCAACAGCCGCAGCCTCCTCGGCAGCCGCAAGAAACACGGCGTCACAGAGTGAGGCTGCCATTTTCCCCCTAAACCCTAAACACATTGCTGCGGGAATGTGCAACTGAAACAACAGGGACGCGCAGGCATCAGCGAGATATGTTCCTGTCGCGGCTTCTGCATCAGCAGGAGAGAACGCGTGCTGCAGCAGAGATTGGTTGTCCTAGAGTTTAGGGTTTAGGGTTTTTCTTCTTGAGGCCTATGTGTGTTTTTGGCTCAGGGGAGAGATCGTTATCCAGGGCCCTTGCGTTTCCGTCGGTGAGGAGCTGCAGCACTTTTTGTTTGTTTTAAACATGCGCAAGATTTTGGTTAAAACAATTAAGCAGCTGCCTGNGAGCTGCAGCACTTTTTGTTTGTTTTAAACATGCGCAAGATTTTGGTTAAAACAATTAAGCAGCTGCCTGCTGGAGGCGACGAGCACATGCGATGAGTTGTTTTGGTTTGGGTAGAAGGGGATAGGACAACTGTTCCGGACTGCCTCTGTTCAGAGAGGGGAGAACATAGAATTTGAACTCATATTTTATTTTCTGGTGGAGGGCAAGTGCAGCGTAGTGTGTCTTGGGAAGATAGAGAAGGCAGCCACAGCCAGAGGTTATTGTAGGAGACAGTGGCAACAAACTGTATCTTATGGAGAAGACAAATACAGCACGTTATATTTGCTTGGAGGATATATGAAACCGCAGCAGATGTATATTTCGAAGGGAGACCAGCATTTGCATATATGGCGACGTCCCATCTGTGTAGACCCGTGCTGCTGAGTTGCTTGGGTTGAGCATGTGTCTTGCTTCATCTTCTGTGTCATGGGTTTCTGTTTTGATCTGCTTTCGCCTTGAGTTTTTGTTTTCTTTACGTTCCAGTTACTTTGTCTCCGTGAAAAATGACACGAATGGATTTTGCTTTTCTTACATTTCTGAATCTCGTCTCCCAATATAATTAGTTTGTTGTGCTTGTCATCATTCTCTTGTTATTTGCTATCATTCTCTGTCGTTTCGTTGTTGCAACATTTAATTCGATTTCTCAACACCCTCCTTTTGGGGCTTTTCAGGTTATTACCGCCACCAAACGGCGTTCCAGCGTCACCTTACTTCTCGGGGTATGTACAAAACAGGATTAGTTGGGGTCTCAGCCGGCGAGGACCTTCCTCTGTTGCTGACCAGCGCGATCTCGCGAAGTGTACTGACAGCAGAAGGAGAGTTCATTGACTTGGAAGAAGCAGAAAGACAAATCCGAAAAGTTCATGTTGTTAAGAGGGTTTTGTTATATGTGGAGGACTTTCATGTCAGTACACCCCATCAATTCATCTGTTCGACAACGCAACCAGTTTAGACTTTATTCAGTCATTATACAGCAACCACAGACTCTATACCCAAGCTGCTCTTCAGAATAGTTCACTCGTATAAACCTTCATCTCCCTAAACAGTGAACCTTAAACCCTTCTACGTGCATGGTGCGGGTATTGAGCTATGGGTCTCTCAGCCGTTGTGAGGCGAGAGTGTGTAACGTTTTTAGGGCTGAAGCAGATTCT
>NW_013571682.1:4138-6234 GCF_000499745.2 Eimeria mitis | reverse complement strand
GTTTAGGGTTTGGGGGGGGGGGTAAGGAAAGGGTTTAGGGATTGAAGCCAACAATCTAGGGTTTAGGGTTTAGGGTTTAGGGTTTAGGGTTTAGGGATACCTTGCAATACTGGAGGGTCAGACTAAGACGGAGAATATCAGAACACACAAAACGGTGAATCTGAACACAAACCCTAAACCCTAAACCCTAAACCCTAAACCCTAAACCCTAAACCCTAAACCCTCGGGTTTGTATAAGGGTTTAGAAAAAAAAATCAAAAGATAAAGGAAACACCACAAGACATGCAGCAATAAAAAGAAACAGAAAAACACAAAAGGAGACAAAAACAAACAACAAAAGGAGACAAAAGAAGAAGACAACAAAAGGAGACAGAAACAAACAAAAGGAGACAAAAAAATAAAAGGAGACAAAACATAACAAAAGGAGACAGAAAAATAAAAGAAAAGAAAACAGCAAAAGGAGACAAAAACAATAAAAGGAGACAAAAAAAACAAAAGGAGACAAAAAAAATAAAATGAGACAAAAGCAAACAAAAAAGGAGAAAAAAAATAAAAGGAGACAACAAAAATAAAAGGAGACAGAAAAAAAGGAGACAACAAAAAAAATAAAAGGAGACAAAGAAAATAAAAGGAGACAAAAAAAAATAAAAGGAGACAAAAAAAAAGTAAAAAGAGAAAAAAAGGAGACAAAAACATACAAATAGAACTGTCTCCTTTTCTATGAAAATAAAAATTTTTTCTGTTTTTCTGATTTTTATACAACGAAGGGCCCCTGGCTGTCTCCGGTGTACCTGCATAACCCTAAACCCTAAACCCTAAACCCTAAACCCTAAACCCTAGACTCTAAACCCTAGTTCATAGTAAAACCCTAAAACCCTATAAAACCCTAAACCCTAAACCCTCATAAATACCATAGCAAAGAATGCAGCAACCTGAGAATATAATAATACTACTAAACCCTCATCTAACTCCTAGGGTTTAGGGTTTAGGGTTTAGGGTTTAGGGTTTAGGGTTTACAGAACGCAGAAACCTCTGGATCGGACCACACTGCAGCCGCTGTCTCATCCTTGAGAGCTGAAGAGCCAGCTCACGCCCTACACACAAAACCCTAAACCCTAAACCCTAAACCCTAAACCCTAAACCCTAAACCCTAAACCCTAAACCCTAAACCCCAAGCCCTAAACCCTAAACCCTAAACCCTAAACCCTAAACCCTAAACCCTAAACCCTAAACCCTAAACCCTAAAACCCTAGACCCTAAAACCTAAACCCTAAACCCTATACCTAAAACCCTAAACCCTAAACCCTAAACCCTAAAAGATCGGAAGAGCACACGTCTGAACTCCAGTCACCGATGTATCTCGTATGCCGTCTTCTGCTTGAAAAAAGCCCTAAACCCTAAACCCTAAACCCTAAACCCTAAACCCTAAACCCTAAACCCTAAACCCTAAACCCTAAAACCCTAGACCCTAAAACCTAAACCCTAAACCCTATACCTAAAACCCTAAACCCTAAACCCTAAACCCTAAAATGGAATGTAGGAAGAGCTCTGGTTGAACAAAAGAGACAGAAAAAGAAGAAAACAATAAAAATAAAGAAAAAACAATAAAGTAAAAATAAATAAAGAAGAGACAGAAGAAGGAGACAGAAATAAAGAAAAAAATAAATTAAAAAGAGACAGAAGATGATATAAAAATAAAAATAAATAAAAAATAAATAACAATAAAAAATAAATAAAAACGCGACAGAAATAAAAATAAAAATAAAAAATAAAAAAATAAAAATAAAAACGGAGAAACAAATAAAAATAAAAATAAAAATAAAAATAAAAGAATAAATAAAATAAGCAAAGACAACAAAATAAAAAAGGGGGACAGCAATAAAAATAAAAACAAATAAAAATAAATAAAAATAAATAAAAATAAAAAAATAAATAAAAAAAGGAGATAGAAGAGGAAAAGAATAAAAGTAAAAAGAAAAAAACAAAATAAAAAAAGGAGACAGAAAAAAAAAGAATAAAAGAAATAAAAAAAAAAAGAAGACAGATACAAAAAAAAATAATAAAATAAAATAAACAAAAAACAAAACAATAAAAAA
>NW_013571682.1:3436-4090 GCF_000499745.2 Eimeria mitis | reverse complement strand
AGCTTACTTATATTTATATCAACGGAGACAGCAGAAACTTCAATAAGTAAATTAAATTTATAAAAATTAAAATCAAAGAGAGAAACAGAACAAAAAGCGAGGGGTTTATGAGCAATANTTATGAGCAATATAATGTATAAATAAATCTGTACACAAACCCTAAACCCTAAACCCTAAACCCTAAACCCCAAGGGTTTATCTCTAAACCCTCGATGCTAAACCCTAACCCGTGCATATGTTTATATTTTTTTCTTATATTAATCAAATCAGGGTTTAGGGTTTATATTCTAGGGTTCAGTGTTTATATTCTAGGGTTTAGTGTTTATATTCTAGGGTTTAGTGTTTATATTCTAGTGTTTATTATTTACGTATATTATAGTGTTTACATTCTAGGGTTTAGGGTTTAAATTCTAGGGTTTAGGGTTTAGGGTTTAGGGTTTACACAAACCCTTACCTGAGGCCCCTGCATCCCAAACCTCTCTACAGTAAGGATAAGAAACATAAACAAGCAGCTGATTAGGCCTCACTCGCAATAAACTTCTGTTTCCTTTCTCTATACAAGACCCAAGGGTACGAGGGGGGCCCCCCTGCGGGGGGCCCCCCTCGTACCCTTGGGGGCCCCCCCCAGGGGGGGGGGCCCCCCAACCACTAGAG
>NW_013571682.1:1833-2185 GCF_000499745.2 Eimeria mitis | reverse complement strand
TTGTTTGTGTGTTTTTCACGGTATATTAAATGAAGTTTATTTAAATTAAATTATATTAATTAAATTATATTAATTATTTAAAATAAATTGCGCATCAGATATATCCAAAACCCATCACCGGCAACAGCAGCAACAGTAGCAGCAGCAGCAGCAGCAGCAGCAGCAGCAGCAGCAGCAGAAGCTGCTACTGCTGCTGCCTCTTCTTTTTCACATGTCTGAGTATTATTAAATTGTGTATTTACTTTTCTACAAAATAACAAAACAAACTTCACACCCGAGAAGCATCCGGGGGGCCCCCAGGGGCCCTAGTTCAGGTGGGGGGCCCCCCAACCCCTTTGTCTATGGGGGCCCA
>NW_013571682.1:0-1524 GCF_000499745.2 Eimeria mitis | reverse complement strand
CTTCTGTTTGTTTGTCTTTGGGGGCCCCTGATGGTGTAGGTGTTGGTGTTGCTGCTGGTTCTTTACCTTCCTTTATTAGCGGGGAGACAGAGAGAAACAGCAGCAACTCTTGGGCCTCTCCTACCCAAATCCTAAACCCTAAACCCTAAACCCTAAACCCTAATTTGCTCAGACTAGCTGTGGCCGAGGGTTTAGGGTTTGAAGACAGCAACTTTTCGCTTGAATGCTAGACTGGTGTTTCTGATGCTTCTCCATCAGCTAGCTAGCTAGCTAGCTAGCTAGCTAACCAGCTGCCATACTCCCCACCTACCTGGCTAGCTAGCTGGCTAGCTAGCTGGCTAGCTAGCTAGCTAGCTAGCTAGCTAGCTATATGGGGGGATAGAGACGACGAAGCAAAGAAGCTGTTCTGTAGATAGACTCATAAACAGCTATGCTTCCAGCTAGCTAACAAACTAGAGAGGGAGGTAGGGAGACAAGCATGTATAGTGCAGCAGCTAGCTAGCTAGCTAGCTAGCTAGCTAGCTAGCTAGCTAGGAAGTCTAGCAGCTAGCTAGCGAGCTAATCTCACGTATTCGGTGCGTATTTCGTTGTCTTAATTTTTTTTGTTTTGCCTAGCAAAGAGAAACTCAGCAGAAACAAATCCAGAGCATAGATGACTAGGGTTTAGGGTTTAGGGTTTAGAGTTTAGGGTTTAGGGTTTAGGGTTTAGGAAGAGTCTCTGTGTCTAGAGAGTAATGAATTTCTGACTTTGATTGGGGTTTATGAACAGGGTTTGGATTAGGGTTTACAGCGCATTAGGGTTTAGGGTTTAGGGTTTAGGGGATTGAGGGTTTGGGGTTTAAGCTGAGCAAGCAGCTCTTCGTCTTCACTCGTCAGAGAGTGAAGGGTTTAGGGTTTAGGGTTTAGGGTTTAGGAGAACTGTCGCATGTATCTGCTGTTTCTCCATATATTTGCCCTCCCTGGGGTGCCTTGAGGGTTTAGGGTTTAGGGTTTAGGGTTTAGGGTTTAGAGTATAATAGTACAAGTTTTAAACTCGCGGGGCTGATCCCTCTCGTGTTTCATTTGTAGATGAGAGCTGCTGAGAAATACAAGAGAAAAGGAGAAGAGAAAAAAAAGGAGATATTCAAGCAAAAAAGAAATAAGCAACATAAAAGAATAAAGAAAAAAAAAAAAATAAAAAGGGGAAATAAAAGAAAAAAAAGGAAAACACGGAAAAGGAAAATAAATGAAATAAAAAAAAAAGAAAACAAATTCAGAAAAAAAGCAAAGCCAATCGTTTTTGCAACATCTGTGCGATGCAGCGGCACCAAAAAGAAACAGAAAATAAAAAAAAATAAAAAAATAAAAAAAACATTAATTTACTCTTTTTTTAATTCTTTATCATAAAAAAAGAACTCAGCATCAACACCATTACGTCTAGCTAGCTAGCTAGCTATCCAGCTAGCTAGCTAGCTAGCTAGCTAGCTAGCTAGCTAGCTAGCTAGCTGGGGGGGTTTCTGAATTGAATATTTCGGGTGTATAGGC
>NW_013571681.1:6908-7405 GCF_000499745.2 Eimeria mitis | reverse complement strand
CTTCCTTCTAACAGCTGCTGCTGCTGCTGAAGCTTTGCTGGGTGCTGCTCGCGCTGCTGCTGCTGCGGTGGCGTTGAGGTGTACATACAGCCCAAGGCTGTGCGTACACCTCATTGTTGCTAAACCCTAAACCCTAAACCCTAAACCCTAGAGGAGCTGAAATGCCTCAACAGAAGTGTTTGGTATGCGCGAGGCCCCGACATTTGCGGGTTTAGGTTTTAGGGTTTAGGGTTTAGGGTTTAGGGTTTAGGGTCTGGGGGCCCTTCAAGGGGCCCCCAAACCCTAAACCCTAGAGAAGAAACTCTCTACGCCAAGCGGAACGGAAGAAGCACAGATTAAGAAATAATGCTCATGGTTTTTGTCTGACGAAGGCTGAGGGTTTAGGGTTTAGGGTTTAGGGTTTAGGGTTTAGGGTTTTAAGGGGCGCTGGGAGGGCCCCCCTGAGGGCCCCAGGGGGGTTCAGCTATTCTTCGTGTGAATATTTCGATTGAATGAAA
>NW_013571681.1:6701-6808 GCF_000499745.2 Eimeria mitis | reverse complement strand
ATATAAAATATATTTATTTTATTTATTTTATTTATATTTTCTTGAAATTCAATCAAAAAAAAATAAAAAACAACCAGCTTTCCCTGCTGCGAGCTGCAGCAGCAGAG
>NW_013571681.1:6330-6601 GCF_000499745.2 Eimeria mitis | reverse complement strand
ATAAAAATGAATTTAATTTTGAAATAATTAAAATATAAATAAATGTTGCAGCCTGAGGTGTACATACACCTCACCAGGTTAGTAAGGGCTTACCGGCGGCGTTGTTATATATCTGAAACGAGGGTAGTTGAGTGTATTAATTTTTCTGCTAAAGAAGTTTAAATATATAAAATATATTTATTTTATTTATTTTATTTATATTTTCTTGAAATTCAATCAAAAAAAAATAAAAAAGAACCAGCTTTCCCTGCTGCGAGCTGCAGCAGCAGAT
>NW_013571681.1:6053-6299 GCF_000499745.2 Eimeria mitis | reverse complement strand
AGCAACAGCAGCAGCAGCAAGCGCAGCAGCAGCAGCAGCAGCAGCAGCAACGGCAGCAGCAGCAGCAGGATCAAAAGCAACAGCAGCAGCGGACCAACAGCAGCAGTAGCACCAGCAGGGCTGACAGCAGCAGTGTCAGCAGCAGCAGCACCAGCAGCAGCAAGATAAACAGCAGCAGCAACAGCAGCAGCAAAAGAAAGGGGAGAAAGCGCTAGTAACAGCAGCAGCAATGACGCTGCTGCGCCG
>NW_013571681.1:5836-5953 GCF_000499745.2 Eimeria mitis | reverse complement strand
ACACAAACGCCCGTCGCCAGCGCTGCGCCGCGGGCGCTTCTACAGCAGCAGCAGCAGCAGCAGCAGCAGCAGCAGCATCAGCAGAAGCAGCAGCAGCAACCACACAATAGCAGAAAG
>NW_013571681.1:4863-5736 GCF_000499745.2 Eimeria mitis | reverse complement strand
ACACAAACGCCCGTCGCCAGCGCTGCGCCGCGGGCGCTTCTACAGCAGCAGCAGCAGCAGCAGCAGCAGCTGCAGCAGCAGCAGCAGCAGCAACCACACAATAGCAGCAACGCAAGTTCAACAACAGCAGCAGCTCCAGCAGCATCGAAGATAGAAGCAACGCCAGCAGCCGCAGCGACAACAGCAACAGCAACAGCAGCAAGCGCAGCAGCAGCAGCAGCAGCAGCAGCGGCAGCAGCAGCAGCAGGATCAAAAGCAGCAGCAGCAGCGGAACAACAGCAGCAGTAGCACCAGCGGGGCCGACAGCAGCAGTGTCAGCAGCAGCAGCATCAGCAGCAGCAAGATAAACAGCAGCAGCAACATCAGCAGCAAAAGAAAGGGGAGGAAGCGCAGCAGCAGCAATGACGCTGCTGCGCCATGCTGCAGCAGCAAGGCTGCTGCTGCAGCAGCAAAGCAGTATGAGGCCTTACCCTCGCTGCTGCGCGCTGCTATCTGCCCGTTGCTTCACTCAATCGAAAGCAGCAGAAGCAGATGCAGCAGCAGCAGCAGCAGCAAAAGCAGCAGCAGCAGCAGCAGAGCGGCAAAACCCAGCAGCAGCAGCAGCAGCAGCAGCAGAAACAGCAGCAGCAGCAGCAGATGAAACACAATATGATAGTGGAGCTGCAGACACCGAAAGTGCTTCGCTTTGGTCTCTCCCTGCTGTTGGCGTTCTCGCTGTATCTGCTGCTGCTGCAGGGTTTGTCTCTTTATTTATTTATTTATTTATTTATTTATTTATTTTCTTTCTCTTTATTTTTTTTTTCTTTCTGTCTCCTTATCTATCTCGTTCTGCTTCTATCTGTCTTTTGTTTTTTTTCTCTTTTTCTCTTTTTC
>NW_013571681.1:2910-3261 GCF_000499745.2 Eimeria mitis | reverse complement strand
AGATAGCTAGCTAGCTAGCTAGATAGATAGATAGATAGATAGGTAGATTGATAGGTGGATAGCTAGATAGATAGATAGATAGATAGATAGATAGATAGATAGATAGATAGATAAATAAATAGCTAGCTAGCTTGCTAGCTAGCTAGCTAGATAGATAGATAGACAGATAGATAGATAGATAGCAAACACAGTGGCGGGTCGTTGAGGTTTCGTAGGTGTCTAGCTAGCTATACAGCTGTCTAGCTATCTAGCTAGCTATCTAGCTAGCTATCTAGCTAGCTATCTAGCTAGCTATCTAGCTAGCTGTATGGCTAGCTAGCTATCTAGCTAGCTATCTACCTACCTATTTAG
>NW_013571681.1:1601-2241 GCF_000499745.2 Eimeria mitis | reverse complement strand
GATAGATAGATAGATAGATAGATAGATAGATAGATAGATAGATAGATAGATAGATAGATAGATAGATAGCAAACAAAGTAGCGGGGCGTTGAGGTTTCGTGGGTGTCTAGCTAGCTGTACAGCTGTCTAGCTATCTAGCTAGCTATCTAGCTAGCTATCTACCTATCTATCTAGCTAGCTGTATGGCTAGCTAGCTATCTAGCTAGCTATCTACCTACCTATTTAGCTGGTTGTATAGCTATCTATCTACCTGGCTAGCTGTCTATCTATCTATCTAGCTAGCTATCTATCTATCTATCTGTCTAGCTAGCTGTCTATCTATCTATCTGTCTATCTATCTATCTATCTAGCTAGCTAGCTAGCTAGCTAGCTAGTTGTTATTTGAGGCGTTGTGTATTGAGCCGCTTAGATCTGCATTTGGCGCTGCTGTGCTGCTCGTGTGCTGCTGCTTCTCCCGCTTCTTTTGCTGCTGCTGCTGCTGCTGCATTGCTGCTGCTGCTGCTGCTGCTGCTGCTGCTGCTGCTGCTGCTGCTGCTGCTGCTGCTGCTGCTGCTGTTTGGTGCTGGTAGGACAAGCACGTGAGCGGGATATATCACAGCAACATGCGGCGGGCCCGAGAGACGGCGGAGATAATAGCAGC
>NW_013571681.1:1248-1501 GCF_000499745.2 Eimeria mitis | reverse complement strand
CTGGTTGTGTAGTTATCTATCTACCTAGCTAGCTGTCTATCTATCTACCTATCTATCTACCTAGCTAGCTAGCTAGCTAGCTACCTAGCTAGCTAGCTACCTAGCTACCTAGCTAGCTGCCTATCTATCTATCTATCTAGCTAGCTAGCTAGCTAGCTAGATATATTAGTTTGAGGCGTTGTGTATTCAGCCGCTTAGATCTGCATTTGGCGCTGCTGTGCTGCTCGTGTGCTGCTGCTTCTCCCGCTTCTTT
>NW_013571681.1:986-1148 GCF_000499745.2 Eimeria mitis | reverse complement strand
GCCTTTCCCCTGCCGCCTTCTTCTTTATTTCAACCCACTAAAGCTGTTGTAGATGCGTGAGATATAAACTGCTGCTGCTGCTGCTGCTGTTGCTGCTGTTGCTGCTGCTGCTGCTGCTAGTGCTGCTGCTGCTGCTAGTGCTGCTGCTAATGCTGCTGATCC
>NW_013571680.1:6492-6894 GCF_000499745.2 Eimeria mitis | reverse complement strand
GCATTCAGGGGACCCTGGGCTAGCAAGTTTATTCTAGCTGCTAATCAAACTGCTGCTGCTGCTGCTGCTGCTGCTGCTGCTGCTGGTGGCAGCAACAGCAGCAGCAGCAGTACTAGCAACAGCAGCAGCAGCAGCAGCAGCATAGAAAAGAACACGCATTCAGCTGTTGATCTGTGTCGTTTGCTGCTGCTGCTGCTGCCGCTGTTCTTATCCTGCGATGCACTCGGAGACGAAATACCCAAATGCATGCACACACTCGTCAGCAGCGGGCTCTGGGCAGCAGCAGCAGCAGCAGCAGCAGCAGCAGGGGAGACTGCAGCAGCAGCAGCAGGAGAAACTGCAACAGCAGCAGGAGGAGGAGCAGCAGCAGGAGGAGCCACTAAGTTAAGAGAGCCTGCTGCT
>NW_013571680.1:6218-6392 GCF_000499745.2 Eimeria mitis | reverse complement strand
AGCAGCAGGAGGAGGAGCAGCAGCAGGAGGAGCCACTAAGTTAAGAGAGCCTGCTGCTGCAGCTGCAGCAGCATCAACAGCAGCAGCAGCAGCAAAAGCAGCAGCAGGAGAAGCAGCAGCAGGGTTAATCAAGCCAGGAGAGTTTGCTGCTGCTGCTGTTGCTGCTGCTGCATC
>NW_013571680.1:4965-6156 GCF_000499745.2 Eimeria mitis | reverse complement strand
CCTAGAGAGGTACTCGCTCTCTGCACAACCCTCGCACAGGTAAAACCCTAAACCCTAAACCCTAAACCCTAAACCCTCTAAACCCTAAACCCTAAACCCCCTAAACCCTAACCCCCCTAAACCTTAAACCCTAAACCCACTAAACCCTAAAACCCTAAACCTCTATACATTTAAGCCCTAAAACCCTAAACCCTAAACCCTAAACCCTCAATAGTTCATCCTCGGTAGCCCGCTGCTGCTTGCACAGACAGACAAGATGCTGCTGCTGGGGGTTTAGGGTTTAGGGTTTAGGGTTTAGGGTTTGTGTTGCTGCAGGTAGGCGAAGACTATGGTGAGTTGCTGCTGAGCGCGCAGCAGCAGCTGCAGCAGCAGCTGCCGCTGCTGCCGTCGTCCAGTATACATGCTGCTGCTGCTCTTGCTGCTGCTGCTTCGCCGAGACACCCCATGCTGCAGCAGCTGCAGCAGCAGCTGCAGCAGCAGCTGCAGATACGAGCAGCAAACCAATAAACCCTCACTTTTTTTTTTCTCTATTTTAATTTATATCTTCTTGATTAACACTAACCTAAACCCTAAACCCTAAACCCTAAACCCTAAACCCTAAACCCTAAACCCTAAACCCTAAAAAAAAAACAAAAACATAGACGCATTTCTCTGTCTCCTTTCTGCTGTCTCTACTTTTGTCTCTGTCTCTTCTGTCTCTATCTCAGTCTCCCTTTATTTTTATTTTATTTTATTGTTATGTTATTTTATTTTATTTTATTTTATTTTATTTTATTTTATTTTATTTTATTTTATTTTATTTTATTTTATTTTTATTAATAAAATTCCGCCGCAGTTTGATACAAAAACCCAAAAAACAAACGCCGCCACAATCTTGCTGCTGCTGCTGCAGCAACAGCAGCAGCAGCAACTAGAACACTTGCTGCTGCTGCAGCAGTTTATCTGTATATATCTGGTGCTTTCCACCTGCGTGTTGCTGCACAACGAGGACAAGAAACGCCGGCTGTATTGAGTGCGTTTGCTGTTGTGAATGAAGGGCTTTGGGGTGTATAGGCACCTCTCTGTTTTCTTGTTCCTTTTAGTGGGCTACCACAAAAAGATAAATGCATTATTGATGGTTGCTGCTGCAGCAGAGAAGCAGCAGCAGATAGAGGCAGCAGAGAGAAACGACGAGATAATACACTATCCAGA
>NW_013571680.1:3908-4066 GCF_000499745.2 Eimeria mitis | reverse complement strand
TGGGGGTTTCTTATCTGTGCTGCTGTTGGTTTGAGGCTTGCTGCTGCTGCTGCTGCTGCTGCTGCTGCTGTTGCTGCTGCTGTTCTTGTTGGTGCTGCTCCTCCACCCTTCTCCTGCTGCTGCTGTTGCTGCTGCTGCTGCAGTGAGGACAGCAGCAA
>NW_013571680.1:3141-3808 GCF_000499745.2 Eimeria mitis | reverse complement strand
GGGGGGGGGGGCCCCCGGGGGGCCCCCCCCCTTGGTCGCGGGGGGGCCCCCCTGTTTGTTTTGTTGGTTTTAGTATAAATAAAAATAAAAAAATAAAAAATAAAATAAATTTAATTAATTAATTTATTATTTTTAATTTATTAAATTTAATTTAAATATAAAAAGAAAATAAATGCACCGAGTTTAGGAGTGGCTGAGGAGCCCTAAACCCTAAACCCTAAACCCTAGACCCTAAACCCTAAACCCTAGAGCTTAAACCCTAAACCCTAAAGCCTAAACCCTGTGGGGTACTGGGGTATCCGCTGGTACTAACGGAGGCAAACAAAAGGAGATGCTACTAAACCCTAAACCCTAAACCCTAAAACCTAAACCCTAAACCCTAAACCCTAAAACCTAAACCCTAAACCCTAAACCCTTTAGCTAGACCGATCAAATCCATAACCCCCACCCTGAGCCCTCAACTCCACTTACAGCACTCCGCAAACCCTAAACCCTAAACCCTTTCTCAGTAGCAGCAACAGCCACCTGCAACACAGTAAGGGTTTAGGGTTTACGAGGGTTTAGGGTTTAGGGTTTACAGCTCCATGGCAACAAGGGCGTTACTCGTAAGAGACTCAAACTATTAAATTTTTTTTTTTATTTATACTTATATTTGTTTATTTATATA
>NW_013571680.1:2523-3041 GCF_000499745.2 Eimeria mitis | reverse complement strand
ATATATATATATATATATATATATATATATATATATATATATATATATATATATATATATATATAAAGAGGGTTTGTTCGTGTTTGTTTGTTCTGTGTTCGTTTGGTTCTTGCTTAGGGTTTAGCGAACCCTAAACCCTAAACCCTAAACCCTAAACCCTAAACCCTAATTTTCTTTGCTTAACTTGCACTAAACAAACCCTAAACCCTAAACCCTAAACCCTAAACCCTCATCCAGGACCCAGCATACGCGAGAGCATGCAATTAAAAACAAAAGAAAAATTTTTATTGTGAGGCAGCAGCAGAGCTGCAGCAAGCCCCAAACCCTAAACCCTAAACCCTAAACCCTAAACCCTAATAAATTAGGGTTTACATATTCTGCATAGAAAATAAAATAAAAAAAAAAAAACAAAACAAAAACTAAATAGCTGCATCATCTAGAGAGTCAACAGAAACCTCCGATAGACAGGACGTCTCTCCTTCTGTTGCGCTGCCGTAGTTGCTGCCAGCTGTTGCTGC
>NW_013571680.1:1926-2423 GCF_000499745.2 Eimeria mitis | reverse complement strand
AAAAAAAAAAAAAAAAAAAAAAAAAAAACAAAAACTAAATAGCTGCATCATCTAGCGAGTCAACAGAAACCTCCGATAGACACGACGTCTCCCCTTCTGTTGCGCTGCCGTAGTTGCTGCCAGCTGTTGCTGTTGCTGCTGCTGCTGCTGCTGTTGCTGCTGCTGCTGCTGCTGCAGCAGCAGCACCAGGTGCTGCTGCTGCAGCACCGTCGCGGAATCTGCTGCTGTGCTGACGCTGGTAGCCTGCTGCAGCTTTGTTCACAAGCGCCAGCTCTCCATGCTGCTGCAGCTGCTGCTGCTGCTGTTGCTGCTGCTGCTGCTGCTGCTGCTGCTGCTGCTGCTGCTGCTGCTGCTGCTGGTAGGAGCTAAACTCCAGTGCTGCGCTGCTGTGCGGAGACACCGAAGGCGTAAGAGACAGAGAAGAGCGAGACAGCCCGTAAGAGAAACCTTGGCTGCGGCCTGCTGCTAGCTGCTGCTGCTGCTGCTGCTGCTGTTGC
>NW_013571680.1:626-1826 GCF_000499745.2 Eimeria mitis | reverse complement strand
CTCCTTCTGTTGCGCTGCCGTAGTTGCTGCCAGCTGTTGCTGCTGCTGCTGCTGCTGCTGCTGCTGCTGCAGCAGCAGCAGCAGCAGCAGCAGCACCAGGTGCTGCTGCTGCAGCACCGTCGCGGAATCTGCTGCTGTGCTGCCGCTGGTAGCCTGCTGCAGCTTTGTTCACAAGCGCCAGCTCTCCATGCTGCTGCAGCTGCTGCTGCTGCTGTTGCTGCTGCTGCTGCTGCTGCTGCTGCTGCTGCTGCTGCTGCTGCTGCTGCTGGTAGGAGCTAAACTCCAGTGCTGCGCTGCTGTGCGGAGACACCGAAGGCGTAAGAGACAGAGAAGAGCGAGAGAGCCCGTAAGAGAAACCTTGGCTGCGGCCTGCTGCTAGCTGCTGCTGCTGCTGCTGCTGCTGCTGCTGCTGCTGTTGCTGCTGCTGTTGCTGCTGCTGCAGCAGCTGCTGGTGCAACGGCTGCTGCAGCAGATGCCGCCGCAGCAACGCCTTCAGAGCAGCTACAGCTTCCACCACTTCCTTGTCAGGCGGAGCTTCTGCTGCTGCTGCTGCTGCTGCTGCTGCTGCTGCTGCTGCTGTAGGTGAGGGGGGACCCAGCTGGCTTACTGTGAGGGGTGCATCAGCAGCAGCAGCAGCAGCGGCAGCAGCAGGGCGCTGCGGTGTATGTACAGCAGGATGAGCTGCAGCAACACCTGGGGAGACAGAAGGAGACAAAAGGAGACAGAATAAAATAAAATAAATAATGTTTTGTTTATCCTTTTTTTTTGTTGGCATTATGAATATAAATAAATAAACGCAAAACAAATGCAGCAGCACAACTGCAGCAGCAGCAGCAGCAGCAGCAACATTCCATTGCAGCAGCATCGCCACCAGGCTAGCAGCATCAGCAACAGCATCAACAGTAACAGCATCAACAGTAGCAGCATCAACAGCAGCAGCAACAGCAGCAGCAGCATCAGCAGCAGGAACAGCAGCAACAGCAGCAGCAGCAGCAGCAGCAGCAGCAGCAGCAAGGTGTATATACTGGGCAGCAGATCGAAGACTTTGTTGCTGATTTTATCTCCGCATGCATCCTGCAGCAGACTGAGAAGAGACAGCAGCTGCTGCAGCACGAAGCTGTAGCTCTGCTGCAGCAAAAACAAAGAAGCTGTAGATACACCGCAACGCCGCGTGCTGCTGCTGCTGCTGCTGCTGCGACC
>NW_013571680.1:0-370 GCF_000499745.2 Eimeria mitis | reverse complement strand
ATCAACAGCAGCAGCAACAGCAGCAGCAGCATCAGCAGCAGGAACAGCAGCAACAGCAGCAGCAGCAGCACGGAGACACCCAGAGACAAAGACAAACTCCCTCCTCCTGCAGCAGAAGCAGCAGCAGCAGCAGGAGTAGCAGCAGCAAGAGCAGCAGCAGCAAGAGCAGCAGCAACGGCAGCAGCAGCAACGGCAGCAGCAGCAGCAGCAACACGACGCATAAGGAGAAATAAGTTAGTAGACAGAGACATAGAAGGAGATAAATAAAAACAAAAAGAAAAAGAAAAGAGAAATATATTAAGATAGAGAGAGAAAGATAATATATATATATATATATATACATATATGTATATATATATATATATATATA
>NW_013571679.1:20556-22352 GCF_000499745.2 Eimeria mitis | reverse complement strand
TTTCCTTCCATGACGAAGACGAGCTGCCGAAGAGGGTACATGTTGATTGTTGATAGGGAGTGACAGTGATGCGCTCCGAGGGGAGGCATGCTCCAGTAAATGGGCGTCAGCGCTGCCTAGCCCCACGCGATTTTGTTAGGGTTTAGGGTTTAGGGTTTAGGGTTTAGGGTTTAATGTCAAGTGGCTGCCAGTGCTTTGTGAAGCAACCGGAGTGCGGCTTTAGTGTGCCGAATGTCGACTCTTCATTTTTATACTGAGTTTCTCCCGAGGATTCAACTGACACCCCCACGTCTTCAGTAACGCACGATGGCTCCTGCTGCACGACGCTGCATTTTGGTGCAGAAAGGGACCAAGGTAGATGTTGAGGTAGAGGTTCAATTCTCTGGAATGCTTCCTTTCGATTTGATGCTAGCTATTATGCGACGATGTAAGCCGTAACGTGGCGCTCCTCCTGCAGATTGTATTTGAGTGAACTGTTCTATTCCACAGTTATTTCCTAGTGTTTGGTGGCTGCGCAGCAGACCAAAGACAAGCGAAGTTAGTTGGTGTTCAGGTGTTGGATGTATATGGGTGAGATACTAACGCGACGCTTGCCGTCAAGGATATGCGGTCCTTCGCGATGTCACGCTTTTTTGTAGCAACTGAATTGGTTGTTTTGCTGTGCATCTGAAAATATATATGGCTGTTTTGAGGGAGTTCTTTGTGTGCTGCGGGCTCTACAGATGTTGAAGGTCGAGCGTCTGCGCACTGTGGTTCGAGTGACTGGTTTGAAGTACCGTACTGCAATTCTGTAGTCAAGATACGGTCCATGTATCTCGGTACAGGCTGCAAGAAATGCTCTGACGGCTCGCTTGTTGTTTAGGTTTGTGTTAGGCGAGGTGGCTGTACTACACTCGACTACGACGCCACGGGCGAGAAACGGGCTGCTTTAAGGATACTGAGAGCACGACCAGCTTATTTCGACAGAGGAAACGGCAAAGGCTTGATATCAGTATGACGCGGGCAACGAAGCGGCGTCAGTCTTTGCTAAGAGTGATATGTTGTCTGGTCACCTGTGAAAATTTGTGAGTGCAAGAGTGAACGGTGGGTGTGGGGCGCCTCCGGTCTGTGTTCGCCGTTGTAGGTGGTTTTTAGTGTTATCAAGTGGTGTTGCTGGGATCCGGAGGCTGATATTTGATATCATCGTGTATTGTATCCAATTATTTGCTTTAAGGTGAGTTGGTGGCCAGGCACTTCCTACGAGAATGCTGCGGACGCTGCGTGAAACTTACTGGATCCTTCATACAGGCACTCGTTGCGATTGTCGGAAAAGACATCACGGTTGGACGTAGAATCTGATGATATGCAGACGCAGCCTCCGCCGGAATCAGGCTTTGGAGAGTACCCAGTGAATCGGGAAAATGCTCTGGTCTTCCCAGCTCCCCAGAAGTGTGACCTGAAAATGTTCCTGATGACCGACGAAGGTTGCAGGAGGACTCCATCAGGTATACAGGCACGGCTGGAACTTCTGATATCCTCGTTATCGCTAACAACTCGTAAGTTTCGCTTACCTTCCTGTAAGCGAGTATAGTATCGAATTGAGCTTGGTCGGTGCTCGTTTTGCGGGGTAATGTCCTCCTAGCGACATGGGGTCTTGGGCATTGCCCATTTAGGGTCGGTGGCTTGCTGCGGGCTGCCATGCGTCCTATACGTGTGTCTGGTAGCAGGGAGCATAACTTTGGCGATTCTTTGCACTTTCGCTTGAGAAGAATGAGCGGGAATCATTATGCGTGCGGCCACAAACGCACATTTGCAAT
>NW_013571679.1:17691-20456 GCF_000499745.2 Eimeria mitis | reverse complement strand
CAACTTGGATGCTGCATTGGGCTTTATTCGCTGTGATTCACTCCATGCGTTGACACGGATTTATGATAATGTCAGTTTGACGCACGCTATGTATCAAGCGCGCGAATGTTCTGGTTGATTTGAAACTCAGCAGATTGCGCACCCCCATGCTTCAACAGGAAGACTCTTAGCTGGCCTCAATATTCGATCGAAGGATGCGCTCCTCGAAGCGCCGCAAGTATTATCTTGTTCCAGTAGGACGCTAATGTGCATGGCATCAAGCAAACTCCAGAAAGTGAGTCGGCAGGTAAGCTGAGCCAGTCTTGTGCGTCGTAGTAGTAGAGTGACTTCTGCTATGTTTACTGATCGTGTAAGTTGATTTTAAGTTATTCAAAGCCTTGCCCTCCGTTTTTGCAAGCTGTGGAGTGCTAGCGAGAAGCCCATGTTCTAAACAACAATGCAGTTGCTGGCATTGGATCTGTGGGGCTGCGTCTTTTTGGTGTGTACATATTCCGTACTGACTCGACGCTTTTGCTGACTTCGCTTCTAGTCGCCGAAATAAAGAAAACGAGCAGGATACACAAATGTTTGTTGCCAGGCAGCAACGCGTGCACATTTTCCACTTGCTACATTAATCAGATACTCTGCCCTTCTTCAGCTGGTGCGATAGTCCCTTGCAATTCTGGCAAATGGTAAAGTACGATTAGCATGCGGCTGCGCTGGCGGACGTGCGTGGTGTCGTGTGTCTGCAGGGAAGGAATGTTGCTGATACAGACAGCGCCTTCCATGAAAGGTGTGTCGTGCGTAGCCCAAGTAACATTTTTGCCTCCGTTGCATTCCGCGGAGACTACTAAGCGGTACACCGTTGGACTGGGATGCGACGGATGTGAATAGGCGAGGCGCCTCATTAGCTGGCGCGCAGGGCACACTGCGTGGGATGCTGCGTTGGCGAAAACAAACGCACATCAGAGGCAAGAGCATCTTCAGGCTCGGATCGAACTAGAGATGTTTCGGTATACAGACTGCCTGGGATGCTGCGTTGGCGAAGACCAGCTTGATATTCTCGGATGCACATCCACCCTTGCCTCTGAGGTGCGCTTAAAAGCCCCTGTTGACGCCGTTTGGAAGCGTACAGTCTGTGCATGAGCAAACCCGCAGTGCAAGTGCTGGCTGGTGACGTGTCCAGTTGCATTATTGGCAATGCGCGTATTTTTGTATTGCACGGATATTCTTGCCTTAATATCTTGGATCTAAGGGCGATGTTGCTTCTCACTGGACAAGTCAGTCTTTTCCTTGTGGTGTTATGCACCTATGCCTCTCCGAGTTATGCTCTGGAGAAAGCATCATTCACATCTCTAAGAAGTGGCACAGCAACTTTTGACAGCTAGTGGGTGGCGACTGTACCCATGGAAAAACACATTCAGTATGACGAGGCTTGCTATTATACGTGATGAGCTGGCCTTAAAATTAGGCATGCTTGACCACGCAGTAGATAAGCGACTGCTATAGCTTTGTCGTGCCACCAGGCAGTCACACGCACACCTGTACATCGTCGGATGCGATGGTTAGTAGATCATTTAGTGCGGTTATTCCTCTCTCTGGACACTTACCGAATTATGTTGTTTACTTAGTGGGAAAGCCATTCGTTCTGACTCTTCCACGCTAGCTGACAGCCGATCCCGTCATCGAACGGCTTTTAGAGTCGTTAGTCCTCCATTATTTGAAACAGTCAAACGTGGGCGCACTCCTCATGAAGAAACATAGGACATAAGGGATTTGAAGCAACCCGGTCAGAATGCGCTTCCTTTTACCGAATGGATACAGTGTCGGTGGTCATTGGAAGAAAGCAGCAGACGTTTGGCAGCTGCACATCGCCTTTTACTGTGTGCGATGTAATTAAGAATGTGGGCAAATTTCAAACTGCATTCAGCTGAAGCTCAGGCTGAGCTGTGTCCGTGTCCCCGGCCGTCCAGGATTGGGGCATTCAGCACGCAACAGAGCTTCACATTCATTCGAGCTTTTGCCGCTTGAATTTTTGCCGCTTAGGCATTTGCGAACGTATGTGAAGGCCAGAGGATGTTGGAAGTTGCCAGCATCTCATCCTCGCCAAGTCAAATGCTTAAGGCCGTTTGTTTAAATTATGCCGTGGTGACATCGCGCAGTTCGGTGCTGGACAGCATGGGCGTATTTGTTAGTGATATGCGTTATATTCTTCGGCACAGACAAAATGCACCTATGGGCAGCGACGAGGTACGCAAGTAGAAGAAGAAACAGCGTGCTACTGCTCGGGATATTTCGCGACTTGCAGTGCATCTATATTGCGTCGTGCAGGCTCTCGGCTCGAGGGGTTTGCGGGTTGGAGTACCGTACGGTCCTTTAATACGATCGCTTGTGTGTCAAACGGTCATCATTTTTCGAGTTCCTCCACTGTAGGTAACAGGTGAAAGCTTGCAGGTAAGGCTTGCGCATCTTTCTTGGTCGAACGAAGCAGCGAACGGAGTGTGAAAGGGAAGCCGGTTGCGCGCGACGTTTTGGTGCTTCGTCACGGTTGCACCGAATGCCGAGACAGCTGCGTTGTGTTGGAGCAAATGGGAAAGGAATAGAAGAGCCCGAAATGGTGCAATTAAGTGTCATGATGTTCTGATTCACGCACCCTTCAACTGGAGTCGAACTGAGTCTGCGTTTTCCTGGTCACGAGATCGTATCTTCCTATTTGCCTTGAGCTGGATGGCATTGTAGCGTTGTTTTACGGTGGTATTTGGTCCGTTGATTTGAATTTTGAATTG
>NW_013571679.1:17193-17637 GCF_000499745.2 Eimeria mitis | reverse complement strand
CCACCCACTCACCCAAAAAAACACCATCCCCCCCCGCCCCGCCATCCGCCACCGTGTTTGTGTGTTGATTTCCCAGTACACTGACGGCACAGCTATACGATGCGAGCAAAGGTTGATGCTCATTGCGGATGCAACCTGCGAGGTGGAAGGCAATCACTGCGCGCTGCGGACCTGCGCGCAAAAAGAATGAGACAACAGAGCATGCGATGCCTTACATCAGTTGCTTGCTGGGAGCCGTCGCTTCTGTGTTGTGCCAGATGGCTACTCGGCCTCAAGGTTATCGGCACAGGCAGTACGTTCTCTTGAGATAACCGTCGCTGACTGTAAGCAGTTTAGCTTGTGAACACGCAGATTGACGGTGTAGGTCGGCTCTTCTTTAGGATGGCATGAAACAGCGCATTGTAGAATTGTGATGGGTGGTGTCAAGCATTACGCTGCAAAGTG
>NW_013571679.1:5608-17093 GCF_000499745.2 Eimeria mitis | reverse complement strand
CCTCAAGGTTATCGGCACAGGCAGTACGTTCTCTTGAGATAACCGTCGCTGACTGTAAGCAGTTTAGCTTTTGAACACGCAGATTGACGGTGTAGGTCGGCTCTTCTTTTGGATGGCATGAAACAGCGCATTGTAGAATTGTGGTGGGTGGTGTCAAGCATTACGCTGCAAAGTCGCGGGCAAAATGCTTGCGCTGACAGCACGTACTTTCCGGCTTCGCATAACAGCATTTCATCGAAAGTTACTAAGCACGCCCATGTGTTGCGACGGTTGGAAATGCGACCAGTTTGTGCGTTGAAGGTAATGGGGATATGGGAGCTTCATGAGTCCCCGAAGAACTTGGCAGACGCTAGCCGGATGCTGATTCTGTTTGTGAGCAGCTGCGAGCTCGCCGACACGATAGTTACATGTTAGCGTAACGGCGTAGTTTGGGCAGGCCTGCTCGGGAGCCAGTTGCCTAAAGTTCTTGTGTGCGTGGGGATATCTGTTAATTGCGCGCATATGGGGTTGATACGTGTTTGTGGAGACGCTTATCGGTTTGCACTTGGTTTTGTGTTATCCCAGTGGGAAGTTGACATTCAGAGGCGCTGCGCACGCTGCTGCACATACTGTGGAGAGAAACGGTGCGCAGTTTGCAAAACCTTATTTTTCGCTCAGAACGTGTGCTGCTCTGGTGCATGGAAGTTAAAGGCAGACAGCTTGTATTGGTCATGAATCTCAGACTTCAGCTGAACAGACGAAGGCAGTCGATGGGCTGGCAGGTTTCATAGAAGCATCTGGAGAGGATCTCCCTGACTNGCTGAACAGACGAAGGCAGTCGATGGGCTGGCAGGTTTCATAGAAGCATCTGGAGAGGATCTCCCTGACTGGAAGGTGTCGCATGAGGAGGCTAAGACAAGCAGACGCATAGCGCATCTGCTTATCTACTCCTTCGTTGCCCCCAGCAATACCTGGAATGGCTTGTAGGGGATATTACACTACCTGCTCTAACGTGCCCGGCTGGAGTCATATGACGCAAGGGCTTTAATGATGCATGCCTTTTTTTGTGGTCCTGGGTAGCTGTTCGTTGCTGCGTTCGGTGGGGAATACGCTGCCTGTGTAAGGTTGCCCAGTAACGGCCCTTCATCAATAGGGCTTGCCGACAGAAGACAATTACATTCGTGGGGACGAGACTGAGCGGGTCTTTGGACACGTGCAACTGGCGGCCAAACTAGAAGCTGCCTGGAGTTTGACTCGCTCCCGTAGATCGTAGTGCTGTCGGTGACAAGTGTTCATGATAACGGGGTGCCTGAAAGTCGGTTTTACGTGAGAAAGAGAAGTAAAACCGCTTTTCAAGCCGTGCTCTGCTTGGCGTGAATGCTAGTGTGTTGTATTTTGCCTGGAGCACCAGCGCTCACGGCGTGCTTTGGTTCCAGTGTTTTCCTGCAACCTCCATGGCACATTGCAAGCAGTGGGTGAGCGAACAAACTAGCTTCGAGACGCTGGATACCGTGTACGCCCACACGTCTGCATCGTGCGACAGGCAACAGTGTTTCAAAATGGCACGAACTGGCGCGCCAAGGAACTTAACTGTTAGGTGTTGTCGCCTATGTTGTGTTGATTTCGCCTCCAGCTGTCAGCGGGCATTCAAGCGCTGGGCGGGCATGCTGAATCTTGTTGTTTTGTGCTTGGGAGCAGGGTTATCAGTAGAGTTGTGCATGAGTCTGAGCAACGCATATAGCTCCACAGGCTTCTGCAGAAAACTGCAACATTTAGAGGGGGAGAATGACATAACTTCGTTGCCACTAGAGAACGGTCACGCTTTTGTTTTCATGTTACACAATAGTTGCAGTCGCTTTAAGTGTACGGCCGTCCCCTTCGCGCTGGAGGGATGCTGTAGAGTAGCGCACAGCAGCGCCACTTTACAGCACATTTCGGTGGCGTAATTGAGAATTAAACTCAATGGCTGCTGCCGATGCACTTTCTTTCCTGAGGCAATACAATGTGCTTCTTCAGCTTAAACAAGTGTCTTTTCGTGTTATGCTTCACCAATACAGGGCAAAAATATACAGGGGTTTTTGCAATGCAGGCAAGGGGCATATGAGAGGCAACAAGCCTCGAATATTGGTTGGTGGCATTTTCTGAGTAGTATATTTTCTGTTGTGTCCGCCAATGCAAGCTGCGTACGACAGACAGAAGATTAGCTTAATGAATGATGCACCGCTTTGATGTGATTGTGTTCTGTCGAACTAACGTAGATCCTTCGTTCGCCAGTAGGGCTGCGTCGTCCCACGAGTTTGTTAAACATGGATGTTTTCCCACAACTCGTCCAAATGAAGGAGGACAAACGTCCACCGAAAGTGATGATGAAAGTGGTGATGTTTTAAGCTCTTCTGCGGCATGCGATGCGCTCCTTCGAGCTGTCCATCAGCGCACGACACAAGTAGAATCGAGACAAATTTCGAGTACGTATAGTCTGCATTAACGTGATTCTACACTGCACATCTGCGACGGGACATAGCGGACTATGTGAAATATTTGGTGCAGTTACGTCCCTCCCCCTAAGGAAGATGTTAGCCATTAGGAATGAATGCACGCGAAAAAGTAGGACCGATGCACAGGCAACAGGCGGTTGCCGCAGGGAATTTCATGAACAACTTTTTGTCGCTTCATCCTCCCTACCTATGCTTACTGGAGGAACCAGCTATCGTCCGTGTGATGCAACTGCGGAGCTTCCGCCAGAGAGTATGTCTCAGCCGACGGCAAGTAAGAAGGCATCCGGTCCCCGGCGGAAATCCGCTGGCTNCCGCCAGAGAGTATGTCTCAGCCGACGGCAAGTAAGAAGGCATCCGGTCCCCGGCGGAAATCCGCTGGCTTCAATATCAGTTCCACCACCACAACGCGTGGGGCTCTCGGTTCTCCTTTTTGTCTCGATGCAGCCTTGGCAATGCTGTAGTGACGCAAGCATTGTGGCATGTTCTAGCTATCCACGTTTGCTCCCCGTGTTCGAAGAAGAGAATATGACGGTTCTCTGGTGAACTGCAGGCGACAGGGTGTATTGGCGGTCTCCAAATCGGTGATACTGGCTGGATGCCGTGCGCTGGGGACTGCAGCAGCGCATCAAGTAGTTGAACCCTGCACCTTCTCTCTGCGATGAACAGAACGATTCTAATCGGGAGCAGTGGGTTGGCAAAGGTTGTCTTCTTATGCGTTTCCCGAGGATATGCAGTAGGACGTATACAGCTCCAGCTCTAGTGTACTGTTGCTCTTCCTTCAGTCCACGGGGGTAAAGTACCGTAGATGCCTCGCGAAGTGCATCAGCGGCTCCACCTCTGAATTAATTACCGTTAAGAATGAGTTACGGNCCGTAGATGCCTCGCGAAGTGCATCAGCGGCTCCACCTCTGAATTAATTACCGTTAAGAATGAGTTACGGACATTATTAAGGATGTGCGTAAATATCGAGAAGCGTCCTACTGAAAGTATTCCTGAGATGTGGCTGTGGCATTTGGCAATCGCTAACCAAGCTCAGCATGTTTTGAAGACCGACCTGCTGAGCGTTCGCAGCAAGAGGCCGTACATGCACAAATGCAAATGTTAGCACACAGGCTATGGGAGAACAGTTAATGCTCTTGAGCGGCTCCGATTGCCCGCAATATACGAGTCGGCACGAGCCTGAAGTTCTTAAAACGCTAATATCGATTACAAGCAGTTCGCTATCTTAACATCTGTCCAAGAATCACTGCCCAGTCGGCTGCAGAGTTACAAACCAGGCTTTATGTGACGAAGTCATATCCCTTGGAAGCACGCAAAAATACGAAGTTACTGAAGCGCTAAACGCTGGACAAGAAGGACCAGTGTTTCTCCGTCGCGCATGCGTACTTGCTAAATACTCAGAGGAGTTACGGGAACACGACAGATGCGTTATGCATCGTACGGCCTACCAGCTGCTTGGGTTACCGCGTACGTTTTTCTGTTTTGTGGGTTAATGCGGCTCTTGATCCCTTTTCTTTTAATTGCCTCCGGTCCGACAGGCTTGTCTCTGTAGGAAGCCATTTCTGCAGGTAGCAAACGGGGGGCTCGAAGATAATGTTTCCGACATACTTGGAGTACAATGATGCGCAGACCGGCTTATGGGTATGTCACCCAGTTGAGCGCATTATGCTGCTGTTTCAGGAGATGGGATTGGGGTGCACTTGGTTGGGTCACTGAAAGCGTATGGACAGTAGCAAACTAGAGCCACGCTGGGGCCGTGGTGCCACATGATTCATCAACCTAGTTGAAACCAGGTTGTGTCCTTGCTTATTGATTAGTAGTGGAGTCGGTGCAGGCTTTGCTTCATGCGGCTTCGCCAAATCCTCTTCTGGTCAAGTAATTGTTTATCTGCCCTGCATCACTGAGTTGAATTTGGTACGGCAGCACGCACGTAGTGCAACGTATTGTTGGCTGGTATCGCCTCTCCGTTCATATGCTGGTTCGACTGCCCTTTGACGGAATAGGTAAAATGCGTTTCCGGCACTTTGCATATCAGGCAGACGCGTTGCACTTGAAGGGGTGTGTTATTGCAGATGGCATTGGGCTAGAGCCTTGTTCCAGTAGAAGGAGACTGGGCAAATAGCATTTTTCTCCAGCCGCCGTACCTTGCATTTACGTGTGCTTACCGCTCCTGCGGCTTGTACGATAAGGGTACATCAGTGCGCTTCAGCTGAACGTGCGAACCGATGATCTATGCAGCTCCAAAGTTAAGGCCGTGTTTATTCGGTCGTTTAAGGGGGCCGCGGTCATTTGTCTCATCTTGCGCGCGGGGGATTCAGCGCACATTTGTACAAACACATGGAACTAGTCACGCGCAGGATCATGTATTTGAAGAGTTCCAGTGGATGACTGGAGATTCGTGATTCAAGCGTTTGCTCAGCACTTCTGTGTTGTTCAATACGTCGAAGCCAACCGTCATCGGCAATCACAGGCGCCTCTATTGTGTTGATTGGCATCACGAGCAGCATGTGCGTTGCATTGAATGGGCCGAGAGTAGGTTCAAGGAAGAGATATTGGCGAAAAGCCGACGGCAAGCCAAACACTTCAGTGATTAGCGGAGGTTGCCTACAAGCTGAACGGCGCATGTTATTCGTCAGTAGGTTTGAGTTGCGCGGGTTTGGTAACAGAGTGCTTGGTATTATTGTCCAGGCGTGGTGATATGTAGACACGTCTATAACTGGTCGATATGTGACGCCCACTATGTACCACGTAGGTTGGCTGACCCGAGTGGCTGCAGGCGCAAACCAGCAGTGTTTCCGGGGTCCCGATGAGAATCAATTTTGCTGCTGCTTTCCAGGGTTTGGCATGATAGAGAGCCGTTGATGTCTTTGCAGCAGCCTGGAAATTCTGCAAGAAGTAATGCTTAACTTCCAAGACCGTCGTTTCCCGTTTTAACAAAGGAAGTGCGTTGCTGTTGAAAACCTTATCACCAGATTGACGAAGGTAACCGAAGTCGGCCATTACGTTTGTCAACGCGCCCAGTGCGCATAATGAGACTGCTATGGCTTGATGGATATCTGACGCATGTGACGGCCTCTCATCGCAAACCGTCTGTACAGGATCCCGTCAAATTCTCGGACTTACAGAACGTATATCGCAAAGCGCGTCGTGTCGACGAGTCAGGTTAGTAGATGCATGTCCAATTTTTGCGGTCTTTAGGGTTCGGGTTACCCGCGCTGCGCGTTTTGCCTCATCGTGTGGTCAGCTGGCAGTTGACAGCAAGTTACCACACACAGGCAATTTCATAACAATGGAACTGGGTCATAAACATTGGTTCACAACGAAATGTGCGTCGGAGTGCTTCATCGACGCGTTCAGCTGGCGGTCCAATGAAATGATGCTTGCAGCTCTTCTGCCTGCGATGTTCACCAAGTTGTGTAAAGGGCTGGTTACGATCCCTTAGACGAAGAAATGCTTGGCATGGCTGGAAAACGTTCAGGGCGCCCGTTGTCACGCTTCCGAAGGGAAACATTTTTTTGTTGCATGATGCATACCAAACATATTCGCATGCGTACTACTTCAAAGCTCCACTCACACTTTTTTCAGATTTAAATGTGAAGAGCATGGTATCAATCAAACTACAGGGAGTGGGTGCACAGTAAGGCCCGTTGCCTTCTTTAGAATATTTTCATGAGGAGACCAGGGCTCTTTCGCTTGGCATTGCTCGGTACAGAGTTCTACACAGGAACTGTTCTCCCTAGTTGGCGAGAAGCGAAGTCTTCCCAACACGGACAATTTCTTGTTAGCGTGGCGACTGGTGTGCAGGGACGAGGTTTGTTTTGTGTCGTGGGCTGGTGTCTGGCCACCGTTGGGTTAAATAAAGACACAACAGCGAATGTGCGCACAGTCTTAGCTGAGTGTACTGTATCGTGACACCGGTACTTCTGCAGAAGCAGTGAAATTCCTTGCAAAGGCATGTGGGCGTAGTCGAACTAAGCAAAGTTGCGATTAACTGGTGAGATGCGCCCTGACGGCAGGGCAGCACAGCCTGCGTAGCCATGCCCGTGAAGACACGCGCACGCTCGTGTCGCCTGTAAACGACTGTCGCAGTCGCTTCTGCTAATTTTATCGATATATCGCCACTTTTTTCAGGAAGTGGGATGGATCCTGAACCCTAGAGGCCCCAAATTTTGACTGGTGCTGCACTATCCTTGTGTGTTTCGGACGTCAAATAATCATTTCGGAATGTGGCTGCTGCACCTGTTTCGCGAACCTGCAACATCAGGAACAGTTGCTGCAGTTTGAAGGGGCTTAGATACGCTGCGCCCTGCGTTGCAGGGGTCAGAACGTGTTTCCACATATGATAGAGATCTCGCATACTGATTGGCGCCCGCTCGTGATCAAAGGACCGCGTTTGCTGATGCAGGATACCAGGTTCATCTACGATGCACAGTTGCCAGGAAATAATAATATGCGTCAACCACGTTTTCCTAGAGAACCTACTGGAGTGAGGCGAGCTGTTCGATATCGAATTTTAGTACTGACCACGGGCATGCAATTGAAGATCTTAATGTAGTGCTGCTCGCTTGTCAGCATTCGCTAAAACAACCAGTCATACAAATTTTGGCTGCAGCTACTCCCCGATACACTCTTAGCTGACTGAAAGGCATTTCTGTGGCACGTAGGGAGGCCTTGGAGGCTCGGCAGCAGCTAACGTATGCAAGAAATTGCCACGATCTAGCTGTGCACTACAACACACCTTCAATGGGGAAGTGCGAAGTACATTAGTACGTTAGGGAAGTGGGACTACGGTAGGCGATGCGCTACGACGTACGTTTCGTCGTCCAATCACATTTGTGCAGATCTGTTGTTCCTATGCGCAGGTTGAAGGCAGTGTGCTGTGTGGGTGAGAGCGTGGAACAGCTAGTGCGTCATAGCCAAAGGCGTGTGAGGGGGCATTCGCAACCAGGCCCCACTGCTCAAGCTCAAACTACACGGGAGGGTATTCAGTTGTCCACGGAGGTGCAACGTGTTGTTGAGTACGCACGTGCGCAGTACAGTACTCAGTTGCGCAGTACAGGAACTAGCTGGATGCCAGCGGTCCGCATTTCATGGCGTATCCTCCGAAATTAGCGAGCTGTACTGTGTTGTTGCGGAAGGAATGTTGCGTGACTGCCCGGAACCTGATCCTTGCAGTTATCAGGCTGCAGGAATTTGCCTTATGTTCCTCAGGTCTTGNGCTCTGTACGCTGCGGACGCTTTCCTGGCTCCCTCTGACCGAGCTGTAGCGCATCAACTAGCCAGTGCATCCAGTAATCACATGGCTAACTCCTGCAGGAAGTGCTGCAGAGCGAGGCGAACGAAGCAGAGCACCTGCTGGTTGCTTTCATCATCCGCTCCATAGCACTAACCAGCGGACGCATGCAGGGGCAGTGGCGTATGGAAAGCCCATAATGCAAGCATGTATGCAGCGCGCATGCGTTCTTTAGCTTTGTAGCCCTTAGGTAAACATACAAGTTAACTGGCTCTCTTGCTGTATTGGTTGGGCACCTTGGGCAGGAAGTGCGTTGCATTGGACGCAGTGCGTGAGGACATGCGCGTGATTGGGTAAGCGACGGATTGCGGGTGCCGCGTCATGCCCCTGAGCGCCTGGGGTTGCCAAGAAGGCGCCATGGGTAGAGAACGGGCGTGAATATAGTTGGCGCTGCCCACACCATCCGGAAGCGCAAAGGAGCAAATATCGTGAATCCATATTTCCGATGCTGTAATGATTTTGTGCGATATACGGGTGGTTGACGGGACGCCCGGAATATTTACTGCAGATGTTGGTTGGGTTGAACGGCTGCCATCAGTAAGAGGTGGCAACGCTAAGCTCCTGGTGGTAAGAGCGCCTCTTGCCTGTATTTTGACTGATAGGTTGAGAATCCGCCGATGTGAAAACTAGTTCTAGCACGATGCTACACAAATTCCGAGAATCGCTGCTTGAGTTCCGAGCTTTTTTGCCATTGTTGTTCAGGATGTGTGTTGCTGTTGATCGATGCATTACCTGGGTCCGGCAAGCAGCGTTGTCGATGCCATGGGAGTCTAGTGGAGTTGACGGCAGCATTCATTCTCAAGACCCAGATGCGTTAGTCCAGCTGAAGAGTTTTTTTAACACTATGTCCTAGCGAAGGTTGACTATTTGCAGTAGTCAACCTTCGCTAGGACATAGTGACAGCGGATGGACACCTGGCAGGTGCTGTGCTTTTATCGTAAATCCTATGGAACATGTCTTGCCACTTTTTGTTTCGTTGGTATTATTACTTCTGGCTCCGAATCATTTGGTCTCATGGCGTAACCGACTTTAGCTGTATGCTCATTCCCGCCAGCCTCAAATAACTAGCCGCTAACGCCCGGGCGCGGGAAACCGACACCTCGTCTCCGGGGGAACTTGCCGCAGAGTACAAGTGGGGAACCCAGTGGCTAAAATCCCACCAACATGGTGGATGGATGCGTGAAGCTAGTGTCACGGCGAAGCGTAGTGGGAACTTGATTCGATGAGACGCACGCAAGTGTTGGGTAGGATGAAAGGGACGGTGGTAATGTTGCGACTAACACAAATATGGTTTTACAGGAGCCCACCGGGTAACTCATCTGGTTGCCTCTTACTATGTTCCAGTTTAAACAGAGGTACAGCCTCGCTTGATGGTGAGGTATGAAAAAGCGCACTACGCAGGTGTCGGTGGATGCTTTCCGTTTCCATCGGAGGTGAAGTGACGCCGTCTCGAAGGAATTACAGAATGTAGGTCCAGCACACTCTTGCACGTCTGCGATCCGCCCTGCGCGTTCCTCGTGTGGCACGTTGTGTCAACTGTTTGCGTGTGCTTCGCGGAGAGTGTTTGGAATGGCGCGTCTGGGAGTAGCGTGGTGCGCATTGCGGAGTGCAGTCCTGCGTTTCGCAACAGTCGGATGAGCTAGGTCATTGGCTGCAACAACTCCCCGATACACTGTTAGCTGACTGAAAGGCATTGCGGCATGCAGGGAGGTTTTAGAAGCTCGGCGGCAGCTAACGTATGCACGAAATTGCCACGATCTAGCTGTGCACTACAACACCTCTTCAATGGGGAAGTGCGAACGATAGACGATGCGCTACGTCGTGCATTTCGTCGTCCAATCACATTCGCGCATATCTGTTGTTCCTATGTGCTGGCTGAAGACAGGCCTACTTAGCTATGTGCTGTGCCGGCGAGAGCGTGGAACAGCTAGTGCGTCACAGCCAAAGGCGTGTGAGGGGGCATTCGCAACCAGGCCCCACTGCTCAAGCTCAAACTACACGGGATGGTATTCAGTTGTCCACGGTGGTGTAACGTCTTGTTGAGTACGCACGTGCGCAGTACACTACGGACTTGCGCAGTACAGGAGCTAGATGGATGCCAGAGATCCGCATTTCATGGCGTATCCTCCGAAATTAGCGAGCTGTACTGTGTTGTTGCGGAAGGAATGTTGTGTGNNNNGCTCTGTACGCTGCGGACG
This sequence comes from Eimeria mitis, assembly GCF_000499745.2. Lineage (NCBI taxonomy): Eukaryota > Apicomplexa > Conoidasida > Eucoccidiorida > Eimeriidae > Eimeria > Eimeria mitis. The sequence goes on along the minus strand of NW_013571679.1, from coordinate 7,128 downwards.
CTTTCCTGGCTCCCTCTGACCGAGCTGTAGCGCATCAACTAGCCAGTGCATGCAGTAAACATATGACTTACTCCTGCAGGAAGAGCTGCAGAGCGAGGCGAACGAAGCAGAGCACCTGCCGGTTGTCTTCATCCTCAATTCCATAGCCGTAAGAATACGATGTCGACAGGGACAGAATCGCTTTACTGTTGTCCTGGCCTCACACTAGATATACAGATGATTATTTGTAGTGTATTGGTGAACGGAACAGAACAGGAGGCGCTATGTCGTTGGTGGTAGGCTTCGGTTCTATTTAGACGTACTTCGAGATACCCGTAAATTTGCATGCAGCTGAAACCCATGTGGGGATGTGAGGTGCGGCAGTCGGCCGTCCAGGGTCTGTATTTAGCACTCAAACAGAAGAACGCAATAAATACTGAACCCTTGGTCATTGGCCTTTTGGTCGCACGCACATTTTATCTATAGAGAAGACGCATAGCCGATTGCCTACGAAGAACAACTCCTGGCGCACTGCGCGTATGCTGCGGCTGCAGCGCTCGTTCGTAACGTGCTAACCATCTCCAGCCTGACCCTCAAAATATACGACAGCCTTTGGATTCCAATAAGTATTCTTCACCCTTCCCCAGCCCCGAATGCATTGTTTGCTGCTTTCCAGCGGCAGGCTACACGCGACGCCGTCGCATCGATCGGAAGCAAAACTTCATAGACTGGCAGCGAACCGTAGCGCCAAGCAGGCGAGTCGAAGAGGCCCTGTCGTTCGTTCGTGCATCCGCTCCGTGAAGTGCTTACATATTTACAAGATGTAGCACATTGACTTTGTTTCGTGTGGTCTGTCAGCTGCCTTGACTCCGCNTTGCGTTGCGCGCATTAGGAGCGAGCGGGAAACACAGGCCTGTCGAGACCGGAAAGCAACAACAATGACTATTTATCAAGTAAGGCGTATTACGCTGCGGCTTCAGCACGAAGTATCAAGAATTCTGCTGATACCGCTTGCACCAGCTTGTACGCAAGCGGTGAAAGCAGCCTTCGACGCCAGATCGTTGCTGCAATGCGCTCGAGTTCGTAAACGTTGCATTCGTTCAACAGGCATCAAAAAGCTTGAGTTGGAGTTTGTTGAACGCTTGCTGGTGTGTTGTGTTTCGTTTCTGATTAGAGCAGGGCATAAACCGTTCTTCGAGTCTAGGTAATTGCTGCTTTCGCATTGTCGTGTGTTTGTTCCTGCGTTTTAAATAGTTTTACACAGCAGGCGGACGGTATGATAAAGGCTGTTTGTGACAGTAACCACCGCATCTCCTTTGACTGCGACTTTGCATGTGCATTCGCTAACCGAGCAAGCGCATTATGGCCGCAGTATTGCGTTTGAATATGTGGATGTGCTGTTGTGGGGCGCAATCGGCGTGAGCCGTGTTCTTCCGTAACGTTTGTGAGTGGTCTTTTCACCCGTCCTTTGGGATGAAATGACATGGTGGGGTGTTAGGCTAGTGTGCAGAAGCAAATGCGTTGACGCAAAGAATTTCTGC
>NW_013571679.1:0-5558 GCF_000499745.2 Eimeria mitis | reverse complement strand
TCGTCCGTCATATTAGGTAGAGAGAGTAGATGTTCGCGAGTACATAGTGTTCTACACAGACTTAGGATGCAGACCGGAGTTGTCCGTGAGTAGGTGGAATTACCAGAAAAGCGCGTTATAGATAGGTCGGGCTCGAGTGTGCTTGAGGCACTCCACATTGTCTGGGGCTGCTCAAGAGTGAATAGCCCAGACCAGTTGGCGAGGCGCAACGATCTTTTGATGCATTGTGCATCTGTATCCAGTTGGTGGAGAGCCGATAGAAGCACTTCGTTGCCTGCACTGGATATGTGGCTGTTGACTTGGCAGGGCGTGCCTCTCAAGATTCAGTAGAGCATGTCTCGACAGTGCGACACAGGTAGTGCGAAAATTGACGTGCATTGTGCATCACTACCTGTGCTAGGCGCGATTCAGTCGGTGCGTTGCTACTGTTGATGCTGTTGCGTGTAACCGAGGCATTACCAGCTGCGTACAGGCAACTTTGGCCGCTAACGCATTTGGCGCCATGTGGATATGACTGTGCCACTTACTGGCACACTGCGCAACAACGTTGGGCCGTCTAGAGAGGTTCTTCCTATGCGAGGCATCTTCCACTAGTACGCAAAAAAGGCATCTCTTTGTGGCGTGCGCGGCGCTTCCATAGCGCAAACAGTCTATGAGAGGTCTTATCACGTTTCATGTCGTGGGTATTACTTCTGGTTCTGAATCATTTTAGCTCTTCCCGACACAACTACATCTAGACGGCTGCATGCTTAGGGCCACGCGCCTCGCTGAACTAACCAGTGGCGGCCTGAAACGGCACCTCGTCTCCGGCAAAAATTTGCACCAGAGTATTATGCGCGTGGGCAAAAACGCGCAAGCACGGCGGATGGATGGCCGGAGCAAGTGTCACGGCGAAGCGTAGTGGGAACTTGATTCGATGAGACGCACGCAAGTGTTGGGGAGGATGGAAGGGACGGTGGTAATGTTGCGACTAACACAAATATGGTTTTACAGGAGCCCACCGGGTAACTCCTTTGGTTGCCTCTTACTATGTTCCAGTTTAAACAGAGGTACAGCCTCGCTTGATGGCGAGGTATGAACAAGCGCACTAAGCAGGTGTCGGTGAATGCTTTCCGTTCCATCGGAGGTGACGTGGCGCGGCCTGGAAGAAATTACAGGCTGTAGGTCCAACACATGCTTGCATGGCTGCGATGCGTCCTTCGCCTTCCTTGTGTGGTGCGTTAAGTCAACGGCTTGCGTGTGCTTCGCGGAGAGTGTTTGGAGTGGCGCGACTGGGAGCAGCGTGGTTCGCATTGCCTATACGAGACTGCATACCTGTGTAAAGCAGTGGTTGAGTGAGCTGCCATTCCCAGCAAGACGTCCTTTTGGCTGGCTTGCACGTCGTGCAAGCCAGCCAAAAGGACTTCTTGGCTTGCACGACGTGCTTGCGTTTTTTGTACGATGAGGCGACGATTAACAGGCAACAGCGACATATGTTGTTGCCATATTTCTCCTGCTGTCTGCGCGCGTGGCTGCGAAAAGCATTTGCATGTGTAACATTATTCGTGAGATGCAGCATTTGTTTCCTCATATGGCAAATGATTAGATTTATTCGCTTTGCGTCTCTGCACTTGCAAGAGGTATTTTATGGGCCGTTAGAGTTGCCAGAACTGCAACTGCGAGGAATGAAAGGGCTGGTCGGACGGGAGCGTTGAGAGGCTCNGTTCTGAGAGATTGCCTTCCTCTTTTACCTCTTTTGTATACACGGTCGCACGGTTATTGCGCCTCGTTGCAGGGTGTCTGGAGATTCTCAGAAAGTGTGACAACCCCTCCCATTGGTTTTTGTTTGCAAACATGCTTGCAGCTCATCGATGCGTAGGCACTTGTCGGTTTTTATAGGAACCCAGAGGAGGCAAGGCCTGGACTATCTCTTTGCAGTAGGGGTTTCCAAGCATGCCTCTTGTCCTGCGTATAGTGCGCCACCGTTTGACATTACACTGCAACGCTCAAAACGCAAAGAGGAAGAGGCACATATGTCAGGTGCGTGTGTGATGCTGTATATACGGTCGCCTGGCGGCCTTTCAAGAGGGTGGCCCTTGTGTTTGAGCGAATGGTGAAGCCAAAAAGCTCGCTGTGTCCTCTGATGCATGTGTTTCAGTTTTTATGCAACTAGGCATGCAAATGGTGAACTGGCAAGCACTAGCCGGAACAAGTGAATGCACGACGCGCTGTACAAGCGCTTCGCGTGTTATCGCTAGTGCTCGCTGCAAGATGAGAACGTTCCTGTGACTTGGTTGGCTATATTATGGAATATAAGGGTGGTGCATGTAGCACTAATGGGCAAATGCGCCCAACAGGCGTCTGTTGGCAACGGATCCACAACCGTGCTTGTTTTGCAGCAATCTTACTAGGACAGTCAAACTCAAAAGTGTGCATCCTCTATATGCATCTACCAAAGGAGGCCTGCAAACCTGCTGTGAACAATTTTCTGTTACACCAGGCAACAGTGCAAACGCTTGAACGCAGCTGCAGTTCCCTCGACTCCAGCATCTCGCGCTNCTGTTACACCAGGCAACAGTGCAAACGCTTGAACGCAGCTGCAGTTCCCTCGACTCCAGCATCTCGCGCTTGAGGAATGCAATGTTGGTAGGTCTCCCGAGGCAAATGGGAACGGTGCACGGTCTGTCTCCGCTGAGCGTGTCACCGGGGAGTTGGGGTGTTATGGCTTTCCAACCCGTAAGCGGGAGCCAGCCCTACTACTTAATATCTACAGGGCCTTTCTTCGACCGGGATAGGCGGTGAGCCAGCGCACAAGACGTGAGATGGCGCATATCCACGATCAGACCAGCGCTGTCAATTGCGAAGAGTGCGCAAGGTTTCCATGGGTCCTACTAGGCATGAGGCAAACTGGCTGCATGGTGCAAACTGGTTGCGGGAGGGGAGGAGCTAGCTCTATGGAGGCGGAGCTTATCTTTGTATCGTGGCATCGAAGAGTAGCACTGCATTCTCATGTTACCAGCACGTGGGAAGTATAGATTTGGTCTTTGCGGTCAGGCACCAGTTTGCGGCTGTATCCTGGTGGAGAGCGAACAGAAGGCAGGCGATCATGCGTTGCTGAACTGCGAAGTCTTGTGGTGTGCATTTGGATCAGAGGGCCTTCCGACAGAATGGTGGCGCATCTGTCACCAACACATCTTTCATGTCTTACAATTCTGCAAGCGTCAGCTTCTGGCGCGTATGCTTGCAGATACAGTGCGGTCCACCCCCGGCTCCGATTTCATTAAGAACGGCTTTACGATATGGGGTAAATTGGTATACTAGTTCGTTGTTGCTCGTGCACCTTCATATTTGGCGTATTTTAGGAAGTACGCAACAGGCTGCAGGGCAACACACCCTAGCCATCCNCTTGACTTACTAACCGTTGGTGCCTGCAGCACTAGGTAGGGCATTGCATTCACTGGATTCCACGGCGTTGGAATTCTCAACACCGTCATGCGTTCGCTCCTCGTTAAAGCAAAACATTTAGAATATGTACACACTCTGTGCATGTGCTTATTTCTAGAGCGCCCCATACCGTGCTCGCAATCTGCGAATTCTCGCAAGCCTGAGGTTGCGAAGGCGTTGCGTGTATTCTAGTGTAGCTCGATATGCTGGTTCGTGCACTAGTTTTACTTGCGAGACTTGCTACACTCTCCTTTTTTAGATGTTGCGTTGCACCGCACTACGTTTGGCACATTCATTGAGATGACAGGTAGTGCATCAGCACCGTGCCGAGCTACGGGGGCGGTTCCCCCGCGGGACGCACAAGCGTTTCCGCTTTGCATTGTCTCGTACGGAGTAGCAGCACTTGATCTCGCATGATACCGTAGAAGGACGTCGCGCGACGTGGGCTGACAGAAGCGTTGGTTCCAGCACTGGTGTGCCGGGTTAGTGGCTGGCAGAACCCACCCATATTCATGCGTGCCAGCGGTAGGAAAAACTTGCGCATCCCTAGTTGCGCTCATTACACGCTGCACTATGATATGCTTACTCGCAGGTAGGTTTTGTGCGTNTGCGCATCCCTAGTTGCGCTCATTACACGCTGCACTATGATATGCTTACTCGCAGGTAGGTTTTGTGCGTCATTCGTGATGAACCGACTTGCGTGTCAACGTTGGGCGGGAGAAACACTTGACCAGGACACCTTGACGCTTCATCACACCCGCATCGTGCAAATGCGTGGACCACCTTGCGGCTTCAATAAAGCCAAACGCACAACTATGACGGACTTAGAGAGAACACATGCTGGCAACTCTGGCCTGATGAAAAGTGCTCTATAAATAGAAGTGGCATTTGCCAAGTGAGGCCGTCAATCCGTCTCAGACGGACGTAACAGTTTGGCGTCTGCATTGGCCTACAGTCATTTGTACACTGTCGAATCGCACTCTGGATACCAGACGGGGAGCATGGCAGGTCGTGGTTGTTCTACCAGGTTCTGCGTCTTCCTTTTTGAAATGTTGGCTTGTGCACGCCCCAATGCAGCAGCAATTTTACAACATGGCATATGTATCTGCAGGTCAGCGAGATGAGCTGCGCACGAATATGTGGGGCTGTTGCAAGGCGCATTTGGCGTACGCAGCCTCATCTTGTTATGTTTGTGAGTGCTCACGAGGTGCGAGGCCTGTGGATTGAATCAAAATCATCGGGGTTTTTGAATTGTCTGCAAGGTTTAGGCTGCTGCCGTAAATTGTGAAGATGTGCATAACGGCTCCATGAAGGAGGCATGCTTGGGTGTTGATACTGACCCTTTGGGACCCTTTAGTTTGCGTCTGCATTTGGCATTTAGAGGTCACTATACACCTAAGTGCCAGATATTGATATGGTGATTAATTATGTATGCTTCCTGCCAGCTGCTCCACAGGACGCACTGCGTACCGTTTCCCCCCACGTCTGCTCAACCCACATCTAGAGTCCAGCTACAAAGCAGCCAGTGGTTCCTTTACAGGATGTTAATCGTGCAGGCCCCATCGGCAGTTCGTATTGAGTACATATTTTACGGATGGACATTCTGNACAGGATGTTAATCGTGCAGGCCCCATCGGCAGTTCGTATTGAGTACATATTTTACGGATGGACATTCTGAGCAGCGAGTGCGTTGCATTCGATGCAAATACCGGTTACCTGCATGTGGCTGGAGACGGTGACAGATGCAAAGCGGAGGCCGAACCTGCTCGTAAGGGAGAACGCGTCAGGGGGAGATCGACTGCCATTGTAAATGAGACAATATGTCGTGTTCCGGATTTAAGCCGAACAAAACGCTTGAAGCATGGGACACCTGGCCAGATATTGTGGTGTGCGGATGCTTGTATTACTGTTTGCGTAGCACTCAATGCTTGCGACGAGCGTTCTGAGTAAACACCAGTACTGGTACTTACTGTTCCCCGGTTACGCTGCAGAGACAGCGTTATGTATGACTTAATGTTAAACAACAGGGTTAGGAACGATGTGCTTCGTCGCAATGCTGCACATCCTGCGAGACACACAAGCACAATCCCCGTGCCCTCCGCTGCCCACCGAGGCGCAGGACGTGCGTTGCTGTT
>NW_013571678.1:6098-6510 GCF_000499745.2 Eimeria mitis | reverse complement strand
CCTCCCCCGTCCCCCCCCCAACCCCTAAACCCTAAACCCTAAACCCTAAACCCTCTTACCTATTTTTTCTACTTTAAATAGTTTACATTTGGTGCCTATATCGCTTTGTAGTATCTCTTCTGGCCTGGAGACAATGGTGGCTCCCGTAGCTCTGCTTATTCTGTTGTTATCTGTTTTTCTTATTCTCCGAATAACAGAGATATTTGCTTTTGATAGAAAATGCTGTGCTAGATCGGAGACGCCTTTTTCGGTGAATACTAAATTACAACCTGAAGAAATAATATATTTACATATATATTCTATCTCCTTTTCTTCTTGCTCTAATAAACGACCCCATTCTTCTTCTTTTGTTATCTCCACGTTTGTTTGACTTTCGCCTTTTTTATACTCAAGGGGACAGTCCAGCAACAGT
>NW_013571678.1:5411-6063 GCF_000499745.2 Eimeria mitis | reverse complement strand
TTTTTTTTTTTTTTTTTTTTTTTTTTTTTTTTTTTTTTTTTTTTTTTTTTTAATGTGGAAATAAAAATTTTATATGTTTTTGGCGCGGTTATTAGGCGATATATTTTTGGGTGGGGAATGGCTTTGTTTATCGTAAACTAAATAAAATAAATAAATAAATAAATAAATAAATAAAATACAAAACAAAACAAAATAAATAAATAAATACATAATATATAAATAAAATACCTTAGGGTTTTTAATTAGTCTCCTCATCTTTGGGTGTGTGACATCTTTATTTATCATAAACCAAATAAAATAAAAAACAAAAAAAACAAAAAACAAAACAGAAACAAACAAACAAATAAATAAACAAAATAAAAAACAAAACAAAATAAATAAATAAAAAACAAAATAAAAAACAAAATACCTTGGGGTTTTTAATTAGTCTCCTCATCTTTGGGTGTGTAACGTCTTTATTTATCATGAGGCCGTCCAGCATGCAGCTGTCTTCTATCTCCCCCCCCGGCACCTTCTCTATCTTTGCGTATCGTCTGTACATATAAATATATACTTTTTGTTTTGTTTTTTTGTTTTTTTGTTTTGTTTTTTTGTTTTGGTTTTTTGTTTTGGTTGGTTTAGGTTTTTCCTTTTAATAGGTGTTATAAGTTTA
>NW_013571678.1:5187-5379 GCF_000499745.2 Eimeria mitis | reverse complement strand
ATATATATATATATATATATATATATATATATATATATATATATATATATATATATATATATATGTAGTAAATATATAGACACATCTATATACATACACACATATACACATAATACATTTTATATATACACAACATATACATATATTATGAATACAAATATATATATATAATATAAATATATATACAAAGAC
>NW_013571678.1:4684-5092 GCF_000499745.2 Eimeria mitis | reverse complement strand
AAAAAAAAAAAAAAAAAAAAAAAAAATAAAAAAAGAAAATAAAGATTCTTACTTGATATCAATATCTAGTTTTCCTGAGGGTAGAGTTCTTTTAATTTTATTTATGGCGGCGATAGCCATCTCGGTGAGGAGACAGTGCCAGCGGCTACTAAACTTAGTATTTATACATGAGAATATAGTTTTATTTATTTGTGTAATATTATTTATATCTATAGAAAAAGATATATCTCTCAAAAAATATAATATATCTTGTAGTGCATGCATATATCCTCGAACTATAGTTATGGGGTGTATACGCAGCTCCTCTAGTAAACGCATGCAGCCCCAAAGCAACTCCCCACATAAAACCACTACTGATGTGCAACCGTCTCCTACTTCTTCGTCTTGCGAACGAGATAACTCTATCAA
>NW_013571678.1:3223-3421 GCF_000499745.2 Eimeria mitis | reverse complement strand
ACAATGTCGGCTATGGCCTTGCTAGCCTGCATGCATGCATGCATGCATGCGTGCATGCATGCATGCATGCGTGCATGCATGCATGCGTGTAAACCCTAAACCCTAAACCCTAAACCCTAAACCCTAAACCCTAGATATGAAACACTAAACCCTAGACAAGAAACCCTAAACAGCATCGATGAGGGCCCCAACGTGGTC
>NW_013571678.1:2220-3123 GCF_000499745.2 Eimeria mitis | reverse complement strand
TATATATATATATATATATATATATATATATATATATATATATATATATATATATATATATGTATATAACCGCATAACAAACAGAGAAACAGCAACAAAAGTAGACAAATACAAGCACGCAAAAAGAACAATAAAACGAAAAAAAAGAAGAAAAAGCAGCCCCAAAAAAAAAAAAAAAATAAAATAAAATAAAATAAAATAAAATAAATACTTCTCTGAGTATAGAGTTTCCGTCGTTGGTGATGACGATGCCCCCCAGGGGGTCGAGCAACATCTTCAGCATCGATGACGGCCCCAACGTGGTACGCACAATGTCGGCTATGGCCTTGCTAGCCTGCATGCATGCATGCATGCATGCGTGCATGCATGCATGCATGCATGCATGCATGCGTGTAAACCCTAAACCCTAAACTCTAAACCCTAAACCCTAGACACGAAACACTAAACCCTAGAGATGAAACCCTTGATGGTTTTGGTGTTTTTAATTCTTAAGAGTAAAGAGAGGAAACAATAAACACTAAACCCTACGTAAACCCTCATATCTTGCTGCAGATATTTCTCCTGCTGCTGCTGCTGCTGCCGCTGCTCCTGCTGCTGCTGCTGCTGCTGCTGGTGCTGGTGCTGGGGTGTATGTGTGTGGGGTGTATATTCACCTGTATGTTGGCTAGCTGAGCCTTTCTGCCTGACTCTCTTTTTGTGTTTTTTTTAAAGACGAGAACGGGGGCCCCGGGACGAATCATTTTGGTGTATTTGGGGTGTATAGGCAGGTATGGTGCTGAGGTGTATGTACACCCTACAAGCAACACAGCAGCAACAAAAGAGATAGATTCAGAGACCCTTTACTGCTCCTATTTCTCCTGCTGCTGCTGCTGCTGCTGCTGCTGCTGCTGCTGCTGCTGGGGA
>NW_013571678.1:1026-1252 GCF_000499745.2 Eimeria mitis | reverse complement strand
GAGTTGTATATACACCTCATCTTTATTTCAGGTGTATAGGCAGCTTAGGTTTGTTTCTGGTGTATACGCATTTCAGGTGTATAGGCAGCTCCGCTTTCTCAGGTGTATAGGCAGCTCGGATTTTTTTCAGGTTTATAAAAAACTTTATTTATTTCAGTTTTATAAAAACTTAAATTTATTTCAGGTTTATAAAAAACTTTAATTTATTTATTTATTTCGGGTGTAT
>NW_013571678.1:529-926 GCF_000499745.2 Eimeria mitis | reverse complement strand
GAGTTGTATATACACCTCATCTTTATTTCAGGTGTATAGGCAGCTTAGGTTTGTTTCTGGTGTATACGCACAGTTGGGTATTTCAGGTGTATAGGCAGCTCGCGCTTTCTCAGGTGTATAGGCAGCTCGGATTTATTTCAGTTTTATAAAAAAAAATAATTTATTTCAGTTTTATAAAAACTTAAATTTATTTCAGTTTTATAAAAACTTAAATTTATTTCAGGTTTATAAAAAACTTGAATTTATTTCGGGTGTATAGGCACCTTAATTTTTTTCAGGTGTAGAGGCACCTTTTATTTTTTTCAGGTGTATAGGCAGCTCCTGGTGTTTGGTGTTTTGTTTGTCTTCTGTTGCAATTCTGCTTTTTCTTTAATACAACGCATATAACAATATTTGT
>NW_013571678.1:0-488 GCF_000499745.2 Eimeria mitis | reverse complement strand
ATATATATATATATATATATATACATATATATATATATATATATATATATATATATACAGCAGCAGCAAACGAAGGCCCCTCTATACAGCAGCTGCTTGGGGTGTACATACACTGCAGCTGCACAAAGTAGCTAGCTGTAACAGCCATGAACTAGCTAGCTAGCTAGCTAGCTATATATCTAGCTAGCCAGCTAGCTACCCATGTACATATCTATCTAGATAGCTAGCTAGCTATGCAGCTAGCTAGGCAGCTAGCTAGCTACCTATATATCTAGCTAGCTAGCTTGGTTGTGTGTCTGGCTAGCTGTGCTGTCTTTGTGGTGATAGACCGTCAGCAGCGAGTGTGGGGTGTATGTACACCTCAACCTAAATATTAAAATAAAAAAATAAAATAAAATAAAAATAAAATAAAATAATAAATTTATAAGAAATAAAATAAAAGGGGGAAACGGAAAAACAAACGAGACCTCTAAACTCTATAGGAGGTC
>NW_013571677.1:4958-6420 GCF_000499745.2 Eimeria mitis | reverse complement strand
ATAGAGCGGGCAATGGGGGAAGCTTCGCTGTGCGTAGCTAGCAGCCTGGCTAGCATGGCTAGCTGCAGCGGCGTGCACTGCAACTCCTCTCAGGCTGCCTCCCCCCCAGGAACACCAGGCTCTGAGTTGCTGCGCTCAGCATGCGTGGAGAGGGGGAGGGCAGGCTAGCGGCGCTTGGGAAACTCTTCTCCTCTTCTTTGGCTTCATTGCAGGTCGCGACGCTCCTTGGACAAGGCCGAGATGCTTGCCCTATAGAAACCCTCTCTGCGTATACGAGCAAGCAAAAGCTGAAGAGATATTTATAGCCGTCTACGATATTTGTTTGTGAGTAAAAAAGAGGCCCAGCTATGTCTCCGTAGAGGGTTAACCTCCGGAAGATGTAGCACTGAGGCTCGGTCTGTCTGAATTCTGTACTTGTATTTCTACTTGAGTTCTGACGAGCTACTGAGGGGCCTCAAAGTGTTGAAAATTTTCTCTGCTTCTCGCGTGCTGCATTCTCCGCCTGACCCTGAAGCGTATCTGCCTCTTCACAACCAAAAAAAAAGACCATATAGTTCGATATCAAACGCAAATGAAAAGATATATGTAACTGAACTCGCTGCTGGTAACGGAGGAGCGTTGGGGGTTGAAATGTGCTACGAACGCCTCGCAACAGAGAGTAGAGAAGCGCAGGAAACGGCGCCGATTCGATACACTGGATATCCACCCAGCGAGTGTCCGGCTTGCTGGATGCTCCTTCTCATTAAGTGCATCTGAAAGCTTTGCCTTCAGCTATTCTCACTTTGCTGTTTGTAGGCTGTTAGTGTACTTTTTGTGAGGCCGTCACGGACTGCGTGCATTTCTCCGGCGCGTCCTGCAGAGTATCTCTAGTCGAGTTAGAATATCGTACCTACTTTTTCTTGGGACCCTTCTCCACTCCCCCTACCGGGAAGGGCTGCAACTCTGGTTGGGAGTGCTGAGGGATGCACCCTCTTTTTGAGTGCAAAAGCGAAATGAAGCTGGGTGTCTTTTATGCATGCACCTCGCCTCCGTACTGTATTCTCTTTGCCTTTGGTTGAAGTGACCCCACAAGGGCGTCTAGCTCAAATGGTAGAGCGCTCGCTTAGCATGCGAGAGGTAGAGGGATCGATACCCTCGTCGTCCAGTCTACTTTTTTCTGCCTTGTCTATATTCCGTAGACCAGAGATATCCTTTTCTGCTGCATTGGTTAAACAGTGTGAACCTGGCCTTCAACAGCGCCGTCACCACCAGCATCAAGAACACCCCTCCCTCTTTTCGCTCAGCTCGCCCCCAAACACCTTCAAGGTGGCTAGCTGCCTCTCTCTTCTGGTTTTACCGCAACGCCTCAGTCGATCTGTCTCACATACAGTTGTTGAGTTTAGTGTTGCATGCATATACTCTTGCAAAAAAAAGGCGGTACTAAGTGCGCACCTCTCCTTTTCAGGTGAATGAACAAATAAAC
>NW_013571677.1:4524-4858 GCF_000499745.2 Eimeria mitis | reverse complement strand
ACTTTGCACAGGAGACCCGACTGCGCAAGTTCATCTAAAAAGTGTTCTTTCAAGATAGTTATGCTCAGGAAAGAGGAGAGTGCTGGAAACCATACGGCAACGCGACGAGGATCGGACCTCGATGTTGAGGAGCCAAGAGGCTGTGCCCCGGGCAGCTGTGGGGCGGAATCAAGCCAGCGGCACAGCGGGTCTGCTACAGCGAAGGCTGCAGTCGCAACTGCACCGGCCACACTGGTAGCCAGATATACGGCAAAATAACCGGAACGGCCACGGTGGTAGACAGCAATAAGGCAAAATGTATTCGATGCAAGCCTAGAAACATCAGCAAGCAGCA
>NW_013571677.1:781-4424 GCF_000499745.2 Eimeria mitis | reverse complement strand
CGACGAGGGTATCGATCCCTCTACCTCTCGCATGCTAAGCGAGCGCTCTACCATTTGAGCTAGACGCCCTGTGCGGTCACCTATCTCTGAATGCCAAAATCCCCGTATCGTGTGCTGACTTTGCACAGGAGACCCGACTGCGCAAGTTCATCTAAAAAGTGTTCTTTCAAGATAGTTATGCTCAGGAGAGTGCTGCAAGCCATACGGCAGCGCGATGAGGATCGGCTCTCGATACCGAAGAGCCAAGAGGCTGTGCCCCGAGCACCTGTGGGGCGGAATCAAGCCAGCGGCACAGCCGGCCTGCTACAGCGAAGGCTGCAGTAGCAACTGCACCTGCCACACTGGTAGCCAGATGTACGGCAAAATAACCGCAACGGCCACGGTGGTAGACAGCGATACGGCAAAATGTATTCGATGTAGGCCTAGCAACATCTGCAAGCGGCAACCACCGTTGCTCCGTCTGTTATCCTCAGATCTACACGCCTCGCACAGGTCTGTGCCCCACTCTATGGTTCTTAGCATCCTTGGGAAAAGTGCGCAGAAAGTTAGAGCGGTTTCAGGCTCCACTGAGACAGAGTCCATTCAACTACAGTGTATTGAACACGGAACAGCACGAAAGGCTTTAACTCGTATGGGGCTGACACTGGCCAGCTTGCCCGTCTACGCAGTGGCGCAATCTCTGAGGCTACGCTTTGCCGACGACAGGCAGAAGAAAAGAATCGGCAAAAGTACCGGCGTAAAATACCCTCTTAGTTCCAAAACGGGGCACATTAATGTGCCGAGGGGCTTTTACGTCGGAGCAGTTCATCACAACATAGCGACCCAGGGGGAGGTGCAAGTGCGTTCCCCTGATGACGCCATAGAGGTGTCTCCGCCAGGAACTGATGAGATTGCGCTCCTTTCAGCGCTCGCAACGGCATGTGCATCTTCTATAGCAAGAAGAGTGGAGAGGCTGTTCCAAGGAAAGCGGAGCGAGGAGGCTCACATGCAGTGCAGCGGCACTAAAGGGAACGGCGGAGACATGCATGCATTCCGTCGTGACGGTCTGCTAAAGACCGCAGTCTTGGGGGAGTCGATCCAGTTAACACACGACGAACAGTAGAAATAGGCAAAATCGAAGGAAGAGGTTTTAGATGTACTCGGTAATAAGGAGCTACCAGCGGGCAGGCTACCCGCTAGACACCAATGCACCGCATCCAACTCATTCCTGGCGCAGCCGCAAGCGCAAGCTTCTTTCCAAGGTACCGGCGCCCCCACATCTTGAAGAGAAAATAGNTCCTGGCGCAGCCGCAAGCGCAAGCTTCTTTCCAAGGTACCGGCGCCCCCACATCTTGAAGAGAAAATAGAAGGGGAGGCGGATGAACTTCTAAGAAAGGGCAACGTTTAGTCGTCAGCAACACTGGATTGGGCACAACCCGGTGTTGGTGAAGAATAAGGATTGCAGGTGGCGTCGGTTTGACTTCCCCTCAACATGAGGATCTCATCATACTATTAACATCGCTTTCCTAAAACAGTTTTGGGCATCCTCGCAGTTCTCATGCGCTATGGCGGTGAAACTGCAGCAACGCCACCTTAAGAAGCCACACACGGAGGATACAGGGATTCTAGTGGCGGGGCTGACCACTCGCAACGGCCTTGCTATGCATTGTGCAAAGTGGGCGGGCAGACGTGAACCTGAGTGGCTTTCAAAAGACCTTAGGGGAAGCGACACCGCGGGGACATTTCTGGGCTCTCCTGCGCCACCCACCAGACATCGTCGGCTTCGGCGAGCCCGACGCCAGACGCCAGATGATCTTCTGTGCGCAGCGTTCTACGCATGGCAAGCGTGGGAAAGCTTCTGTTTTTTCTGTCGGGGCTCAGGGGCTATTTACTTATCTAAGACATATTTTTGCTCTCTTCAGGCTACAACAGGCCACAAATTGTATTGTAATGCAAAGAAATAAATAAACACTGAACCGAATCTCCATGCAATCAGCGGGTTCTCAATCCCATATGGGGATCCGTCGGGTGAGTCGTCTCCAGATTCGGTTCAGTGTCCATTTATTTCGTTGCATTACAATAAAATGCTCAAGAAGTCGCTCGGCAACATGCTAAGCGTCGAGCAGGGGCCTTAGCCGGCTTCCTGTGTGTGTGTACATCTGTGTGTGGGGGGCGGAGGGGGATCGAGGCGGAGTGCAAGTGAGTGGGAGAGCTCAACGTAAGGGGCGATCCCTAGGTCTGTACTGCAACGCCTGGCACCATGGCAGTGTCAGCTAGGCCGGATACATAGAAAGTAACAAACGGTTAGTCTAAGCATCCTAGAAGCAGTGTAGTAGGATGGGAAGCAGCTATATCAGTGAAGTAGCGAGGCCGCGAAAGTGTGCAGGACTCGCCAGCAGGCAGTTCGCGTACCCCCTGGCGCTGTTGCGACGAACACAGCCCGCAACCATTCGGGATACCTTACGATAGGTTCGGATATATATTCTCTAGCTTAGATACCAACATACCCCTTACCGAGGACCCACAGACGATTTCTCCCTTCAACGTTACGGCTTACTAGCGAGTGGTATGCAACTGGTCAAGCGCCTCAGAGGCCGGAGACGCACAGTGAAATAATATACCGGGCTTCTAGTTTCTCCTCTTGTACATCTCCATAGATTTCCTCTCGAGAATTATTATTTATAGACTGCACCAGTGGTGCCAGTGGCACTGGCCCCCTCTTCTCTGGGAATTTAGGTGACGCTTGCTTTGCATGAACCCAAGGGCACTGCGTGTAGAGAGCAGCGGTCTCTGCTGTTGCTGCATATGTATCCTAGGTCTTTCTAGCTGGCTGCACACTCTATAACTATACCCTCGGAGCAACAGATTACCACTATCAATCTAACTATATAATAAATACTTGTCTCTACAACATATTCAAGCCCTGAAATCCTAAAGAGGAAATCCACGAATCCTATGCTTTGTGTCTCCATCTCCTGGGGGAGAAAAAAGCTCTTCACTCTTAAGCAACGAATACCCCCAAAACCTAAACCTTAAACCCTAAACATGAATCCGTGCCCGTCGCAGCATGTAAACGAAAACCCCCACACGAGAATTTTGTTTCAGCTGGCTGTCACGGCAACACTAGTAGCGGGCTGTTTAAGTTCTTAGGGGCGAGCTGAGCGCGGCCGCATATATAAAATAAAAGATAGCGAAGTGAAAACCCCAGCAACGCGAAATTTTTGTCGCTGCACTTCGCGTTGCGCTTGACTATTGGCTGGCTTGGCTTCACCTGCCGGTGGTAGCACCATGGTGTTTTTTGTGTGTGTGTAGCTGTCTGGGGCTCCTGCGGTGTATCAACGGAACTCCTATTGCATGCATACAAACATATGCATGCGTGCATGCATCGGTGCATGCATGCATGCATGCGTGCATGCATGGGTGCATGGATCTGTCGTTGCAGTTCTCGTGAAGAAGACACAGGCAGGAAGAGTAAGGAGCATCTGCCCCTCTATTGTGTTTCTTCTTGATAACCCCATCGAGGGTTTAGAGATTAGGGTTTAGGGTTTAGGGTTTAGAGTTGTAACGGCGTCTGACGAAGCAACTATAAAAACGAGTTGTGGGGCTGGCGGGGGTAGTCTCCGCGAGCTGTGTGTCTCCTTTTTCTTTGTATAAAGGAGACACG
>NW_013571677.1:0-681 GCF_000499745.2 Eimeria mitis | reverse complement strand
GCATGGATCTGTCGTTGCAGTTCTCGTGAAGAAGACACAGGCAGGAAGAGTAAGGAGCATCTGCCCCTCTTCTGTGTTTCTTGTTGATAACCCCATCGAGGGTTTAGAGATTAGGGTTTAGGGTTTAGGGTTTAGAGTTGTGACGGCGTCTGACGAAGCAACTATAAAAACGAGTTGTGGGGCTGGCGGGGGTAGTCTCCGCTGGCTGTGTGTCTCCTTTTTCTTTGTATAAAGGAGACACAGAGCCGGGGGAGACAAAAAGAAAACTAAAACTAAACAAAAAGCAAAGGGGAGGGCCTCACGCGCCTCCTATATTACTTCGTTCTGTCCATATTGACACAGAAGGAGAAGCGGCAGCAGCAAGCGCGCCGCCAGAGACTGTACCTAGGGGCCCATCGGGCTCCCCCTGGGGGCCCCCCAGCCCATGTGGGTATGGGGGCCCCTCTGCTCCTGCGGAGCTATCGAACTGTTCAAGCCCCATAGGGGGGCCCCCCCCCTCACCAGGGCCCTGTGCAGGGGTTTGACTGAGCTCTTTGGTACCCTGTTTGGGGCCCCCGTCAGTGTGTGTAGAGAGTGTTGGGTACAGAGTATGCTGCCGCTCAGTATCTTTATCATCGTGCGGGGCCCCCTCAGGGTCTGTGTTACTAGGGGGTGGGGGGGGGGTGGGGGGGGCCCCCCCCC
>NW_013571676.1:5288-6333 GCF_000499745.2 Eimeria mitis | reverse complement strand
CCCACCCCTGCAACCGCACAATTCAGAAGCATCAATCACCTCAACAATAGCTGGCAACTATTGTTATGTGAAACTCAAACACAGTTATGAATGCATCCAATGTTAATATACAGCCTTTGAATATGTCATGCGTCACATGCTTCTGAGGCAATCCCGGCATCCATGATGTATATAACAACGTTCACGTCGCTCCACATGTACAAATTGAGAAGCATGCAACAATGCAAGCAAGCAGAACTGCGAAGTTTCTCACCCTTCTGCCACTGTTGCTCCGCCCGAAAACTTCATCCGAGCCGATGGCCCTCCGCGACGGGTCGACGGGCACAGGGGCCACTGGGGGAGAGCTGCATATACACAGGAACAGGGCTAAGCAACAGCAGGCACAATAATGTCTTCTAGAAAAAAAACTCTCAACCAGAGCAAACCTGCTGTACGTGCGCTCCAGCAGTTATACATCTACGGGCTGGGATGCAAGCTGCATTGTACGCAACAATCCATACCTCTCTTCCTGATTGAAGTATTGAGCAGAAGAAATGCTTTTGGCACCGGAAAAACGCGTGCTATTGCTGCCGTAGGCACCACGGCTAGGGGTGCTGCTGGACCCATACCCACTTCCCCCAGAGGCACCCTGCCCAAGGCCAGTGGTCCCGCTGCTGCCGAAGGTGGGGTTCGTTGCTGCCCGAGGAAGGCTGCTGCTTTCAGTGCCGCTGCTGCTGAAGCCGCCGCGCCCTGCTGTCTGTTGCTGCGGCGGTGGCTGGGAAGAACATCCAGAGGTGTGAGGCGATCCTGCAAAAAAAGTGTGGATATATATATATATATATATATATATATATATATATATATATATATATATATATATATATATATATGTTATTATAATATATATATATATATATATATATATATATATATATATATATATATATATATATATATATATATATATGACCTGTACCCCCGGATCCAGTAGACAGTAACCACGTGCCTACGACTCTCCACTGCAGCCCCACCTTACCCTGCAAACATTTGCAAGGAGGTGGCTGTG
>NW_013571676.1:4634-5188 GCF_000499745.2 Eimeria mitis | reverse complement strand
ATATATATATATATATATATATATATATATATATATATATATATATATATATATATATATATGACCTGCACCCCCGGATCCAGTATACAGTAACCAGGTGCCTACGATTCTCCACTGCAGCCCCACCTTACCCTGCAAACATTTGCAAGGAGGTGGCTGTATGCGGGCAATAGCCTACCTTGCGCCGCTGCCCTTTGTCTCGCCGCGAGCAGAGCCGCCTCTTTCTCGAAGTCGAAGTCCATCTCCAGCTTGCGGCTCCTAACGCCCCTGCCAGCCCCCGCAGGCTTTATGCCTCCCCCCAAAGAATGCTCCCCTATACCTCCTCGTGCAGCTCCTATCGATACCGAGGGAGCCACCGGTGGGGTCACCGCAGCAACTGTTGCAGCCGGGATAACGGAGGCGGCGGCAGGTTGTGGATGCTGCGGCACAGGCTGCTTGAAGCTATGCAGCGCATCGCGGACCTGCTGCTGTTGATGTTGTTGTTGCTGCTGCTGCTGCGATCCCGTAGCGGGTGTCTTGTTGGCCCCTGAGGAGTCCTGCTGCGCCCCGACGAC
>NW_013571676.1:4268-4560 GCF_000499745.2 Eimeria mitis | reverse complement strand
CCCCCCTGCTCCTCTTTAAACCCGAAACGAAATCAGTGCAATCTGCATGCGGTCGAACACCGAAACTCTGTCTCAGAACAGTGTTGCTAGAAAGAACCATCACCACGTGCTTTGCAGCAGAGACAAACGAACAAAAACAAAGAAACGTACATCTAACGCTTGTCGGTGCTTCGCCGCCAACCTTCCCTGATAGTCTAACGGCTGGCTGAGGTCCGCCCTGAAGACGCAGCAGCACACAACCTGATGTGTCCAGTCAGCACGCAGCAGCAACAGCTAAACCAACGATCAAAAC
>NW_013571676.1:3430-4214 GCF_000499745.2 Eimeria mitis | reverse complement strand
CAACCCTAACAGCTGCAGCGCCAACCCCCCCCCCTCCACATCCGACACCTTTTAGTGATTGCAACCCCCCGCTCAAATGACTGTGTATGCTTTCATCTATTTCGCATCCCTCTCCCCATATACACCCTCATCCGCTGCATCAAGCAGCGACCGACGACGTTTACCACCCCCCCTCCTCCCCGCAAACCAGCGAACAATACACAGAACCATCACTGTTGCATTTCCTGCCGTATTAGTCTGCATTTCGTCTTCGTGCCTCTGCTCCTTACCCGTGCTCCCTGAGGAACTCCTGGGCTCGGCGGTTCCCCCCTGAAATACACACACACGTACAACGAGCTTTCTCTTATACCCACCGCAGTCCTGGCTCCAGCGATATGTAATATGCAGGCAAGACGAAGCAACAGCTTCAGCGAAGCTTTGCTCCCTGCTGCTGCCTCTTTCCACCTCAGGTGCCTCAGGGAGGCTCCTACTGAGCGGCCCTCTCACGTCTCTGCAGTTACTGCAACTCAACGGCGAAGAGAAAGAATCACACTTACCCAGCTCCATTCGCAGCAGTTGCTCTGGGTATATTTTGTCCATTTCGGTTGATCTGAACGCCGCACGACAAATACGAGCAAAACCGCGCATATGCAGGTACCCAGAAGCTACTGCAGCAACGAACAGCAAGTACCTTCATATTTCAAGTATCGGGTGTTTGCGGCGAGCTGAAGCCCCCCACTGCAGCCCCAGCTGTCAGTCTTAAGGGTATCTATTTTCAGATATATTACATAACCTTAGAAATATT
>NW_013571676.1:1107-3330 GCF_000499745.2 Eimeria mitis | reverse complement strand
ACAAATACGAGCAAAACCGCGCATATGCAGGTACCCAGAAGCTACTGCAGCAACGAACAGCAAGTACCTTTATATTTCAAGTATCGGGTGTTTGCGGCGAGCTGAAGCCGCCCACTGCAGCCCCAGCTGTCAGTCTTAGCGGTATCTATTTTCAGATATATTACATAACCTTAGAAATATCACCACACCGAAGCCTCACCGTACGAAGGAAAGATGCGTGCCGAGCCGTCTGTGCTTGCCCGAGCACGAAAGACAGACGTAGACTGCATGGGTTAGAGATATCCATGTAGGGTTTCTCGCACTGCAGTCGAAACACCTGATGACAAACGCGAACAGAAACACAACTCAAACAACAAGTCCCGCCCGGAAGCTGTCATCACCGAAAGACTCATCTTCACCCCAGGGGGATGCACAGAGAGTGCGAGGCTTCTGACTCCCCCGAGAATTCATACGTAAACACGCAGTACGCTATGAACACGCAATAGCTGCAAACTGCTGCCGTTCGGGAGCCCAGGCGGCAGTGGCGCCTTNGCAGTACGCTATGAACACGCAATAGCTGCAAACTGCTGCCGTTCGGGAGCCCAGGCGGCAGTGGCGCCTTCGCCGCTCCTGTATAAAGAAGAAGGCTTCAGAGGGAAAGACATCCACAAATATAAGAATATGTATAGAGACATGGAAGCACAAATGTTCGTGGCGCATATATAACTAAGCGGGACCCCATATATTGCTTGCGCCGCTCCCCTCGGGAATGCGGCCTACATGCGGTTGTCCTTCCTGAGGCGCCTAAATACTTCATCTCTGTCTGTTTCTGATACATAGCGGCGGTCATCTACAGGCAACTGTTGGTAGAGGAGAGCCAGCTGCTTCCTCGCTCCGGCAGGATCCGCGCCACTCAGTGCTGCAGCAGCAGCAGCAATTGCTGCCGTAGGAGTCTGGCCATCCATTTTCACCGTCTTTCCCCCTACCTCTTCAGACGGACGGGGGAAGAAACTCACCAAATGATGTTAAAAAACAACACGGTTGCTTGAAGCGTAGCCACTGTGGCAGCGCCAGCAGCAGCAACAGCAGCGGCGCCAGGGCAGCCCGGTTGCATCCGGCTCCACCAGTTGAGGCTGCCTTACTGTTCGGCTTCTCTCATTCACTATAAATAACGCGGAGTGTCGTGTATTTATCTACGAAGCATTGCATAATATAAATATAATGTATATTTGCATCACGTTAAAGAACATGAGAGACAATTTACATCAGAATGCACGGATTTGGAGCAGTGTTCATTTCTCATGAATACACTGTTCCTGCAGTGAACAGCGAGCTCTGCTGTTACTACTTATGTACCCTATATCAACCCTACAGTGTTCAGNTGTTCCTGCAGTGAACAGCGAGCTCTGCTGTTACTACTTATGTACCCTATATCAACCCTACAGTGTTCAGGCTCTACATCTATAATCTAAGAGCAACATATCTCTACTATAATGACATAAATATTCAAGTAGTCGTCCTTCAAACATATTCGAGTCCAATAAACTTAAAAAGGCGTCAGTCAGTCTCTCAGGCGCAGCATCAGTCTCACAGCCAGTCCCAACCTGGTGTGGCGGCTGAGCGTTCTTGACTTGGTTATCTAAATTTTATGTCTAAAGTAATACAACTTGCCTTTTAGTATTGTATCTGTTCCCTTACAGCTAACTAGGTCTCTGAGCGCTCCACTACAGCTCCTTCGTAGTGACTGTGAACTACAGAACAGTACCGCTCCTTACCGCGACAGACGCTGGAGCCGGTTTACTTGCACTATAGCAAAGCAGATTTTCTTTAGAGAGAGAATGATGATTTATTTTTTGTGTTAGGGAGATAGGGTTGCTGAATTCCCTCCCCGCCGCGTATCCACGCTGTTGCATGGAGTAACCAGGGCGCACGCCCGCAAGAAAAGACCCTCATGAACCGCAGTAAGGTCAATGTACAAAACACAATCGTTCTACTAGACAGCCGGAAACCACTCCTACTTCTAGGTATCCTGAGCACAGCGGCATTATGCCTCCTAAACAAAGCGGAAAAATTGCCGTTGCTGCATGTTCTGCGGAACCAGTGTCCTCGAATTTGTTCGAGTTGTACAGAAGTCAAAATACTTGAGAGTTTACAAAAAGCACCTGACCTACTCTCCAACCCAAAGGCCACCTGGATCCATCTGCCCAATGGCCTAGCTCAGGGGAGAGGCGGCTGGTTGACATG
>NW_013571676.1:0-1055 GCF_000499745.2 Eimeria mitis | reverse complement strand
GTGAGAAATTCCCCCACAGCAGGCCAGATAAGGGGACCTTGGGGCCTTAGCGATAATAGGGCCGTCGGAACCCGACCCCGCTCTCGGCAATGGGTGAACCGAACAATATCCGCAGCTCTGCGATGTGTGCCCCCAACGAGAACAGCAACGCGGACACAAGAATAACTGTGAGTCGTCGTAAGCATCCGCGCCCCGTTACTCGATGGGGTGTTGTGAATCCATAACAGCGGAGGCACTTCGGGCCCAGGAAGCTGATGGTGTGTGGGATGAGCCCTCAGACCCTCACAGGCTATGCCGGGATCCGTTCACGTAGCCTGTCATGAGTTGTAGCACACCGTCCTGAGCGGAAGCGCCCACTGCTGCACCTCCAGACGCCGGCACAAGCATATGCAAGTGATCTCCAGATGCATGCGGGGCATTGCAGTTGCCCAGCTGCGCAGAGAGAGTTCGTTGCTCATGGCCCTAGGGTTACGAAATGTACCGAAGGTCCTCGATATTTTGGGGGACTTGCGCAAGATACAATAGAGTCAAATGCACATATAATAGCTCTCGAAAGCGCAGCTGACCTCCTCTCCAGTCTGTGGGTGTCCGAAGGGATTGCGGCTGATGCCCAGTCGAATCATGCCAGCAGTTGCGGCCCACCTCTCTATAATTCCTGCTGCGCAAGGGCACCCCGCAGGCAAACATAAGCAAATGCCATTTTAATGCATGCACATATGCGGAGAATTGTGTAATACTACTTGGGCCGTCAGGACCCCGTCTGCAGAAAAAGAAATTCATGCGCTAGCTTCACAGATACCCGGACGAGAACACGCAGGCCACTGCCCTTCTAGGCAACTAGGTCCCGTACATTAATTAAACCCTGGGTGAACGCCTAATCAAAATTTTCAAATATACTTTCATGGCCACTCCTGGGTCACTAAATATTACGCTAAAGAGTCCCACGAATTATACAGGCGCCAGGGCAAGAGGGGCCCCAGCCATCGCGTTAGTAGTCCAACGGTTAGGATACCTGCCTTCCAAGCAGGCGACCCGGGTTCGACTCCCGGCTGACG
>NW_013571675.1:4440-5859 GCF_000499745.2 Eimeria mitis | reverse complement strand
TTTTTTTTTTTTTTTTTTTTTTTTTTTTTTTTTTTTTTTTTTTTTTTTTTTTTTTTGGGTTTAGCGTTTATTGTTTAGTGTTTATTATTGATTAAATTATTATAAGGGTTTAGGGTTATAAGGGTTTAGGGTTTAGGGTTTGTGGTGTGTGTGTGTTTCAGGTCTTATCTATACTTGGGTTCTATACTGGGTGCTGCTTTGACTTACCTTTCTTTGGCTTCGCTTATAAATTTTATTTTTAGGTTTCAGCTGCTGAGCGATATTCTTCTATGGGGGGGCCTCTTCATGTACCTAGGGTACGCTAAACCCTAAACCCTAAACCCTAAACCCTAAACCCTAAACCCTAATTAAACTGTTGTGGTGTCTGTCGCACAGAGGAAAAGAAAAAGGGGTTATTAGGGTTTTCTCACGGTCTCGCTATCTCCCCCTAAACCCTAAACCCTAAACCCTAATCTGTATATTTTTTTTGTTTCATCTCGGTTTACTTTTTTCTAGGGAAGGGAATACAGTTGAGGGTTTAGGGTTTAGGGTTTATTAGGGTTTATGAGGGTTTAGGGTTTGTGGTTTGTGTTCAGGTTTGTGGTGTACGATACCCAGCTAGCTGTAGCTCAATACGATATGGGTGACCGCGACTACCTGCTGCATGCGCTGCATTTTTATGTTAATTTTATTTCTATCTTTTTGCGGCTTGTTGCTATTCTCTCGGAGAAACAAGAAGAAAACAACCGCAGAAAAAGAGACAGACGCGAGTAGATATGAAACACACCAGCACCAGCAGCAGCAGCAGCAGCAGCAGCAGCAGCAGCAGCAGCAGCAGTAGCAGCAGCAGCGGCTGCTGCAGTGGCTGCAGCAGCAGCAGCAGCAGCTGCTGCTGCTGCTGCTGCAGGAAAATATGAACAGCAAACCCTCTCCTCACGACGGGGGCTTGGATGGGGGGCGGTGGGGGGGCGTAAACCCCAAACCCTAAACCCTAAACCCTAAACCCTCGTATAAATATGGGGAGGAGAGGCAGAGAGCTTTTAATGAGCGAGAAAGTGAGAAAGCGCGAGAGAAATAATAAAAAAAAAAAAAACTTTTGTGTGTTGCTGCTGAGGTGTATAGGCAGCTCTAGCTGAGTGCGTTGTCGCCAGCATCCTGGGGTGTACGTACACCCCAACGTTTGCATTTTTTTTGGGGTTTTTCTGCTGAAACAAAAAAAACACAAAACCCTTTTTTGTTAACTTTTTTGAGGTGACAGACGAGAAAGGGTTTTCGCGAGGGTTTACGTCGACCCCGACAAACCCTAAACCCTAAACCCTAAACCCTTTTTGAGGGTTTCAGCAACTCTATACGTGTTCCATATCTATTCCTGGCTCCTCATACCCTCTCTGCTATCTTCTGCTGCTGCTGCAGCTGCTGCTGCTATCGCTGCAGCAGCAG
>NW_013571675.1:433-795 GCF_000499745.2 Eimeria mitis | reverse complement strand
GCTGCAGCAGGGCCGCGAGGCCCTGAGGGCCTTCATCGCGGGGGAGACCACCGGGGCTGCTCATGCTGCAGCAGCAGCAGCAGCAGCAGCAGCAGCAGCAGCAGCTAGTGAAGCAGAAAGCGTGGCGGCGCAGCGCGAGCTAAACCCTTATTTCAAGGGAGGAGGGTGTGGGTTACCTCCTGAGGTGAGGGTTTAGGGTTTAGGGTTTAGGGTTTAGGGTTTACGGGGGGAGAGGGGCTTGAGAGTATCACCTGAGGGTTTAGGGTTTAGGGTTTAGGGTTTAGGGTTTATGAGTGTGTATATATGTGTGTACAGGGTTCTCCCTCATCCTCATCTGACCCTGCTGCTGCTGCTGCTGCTGC
>NW_013571675.1:0-223 GCF_000499745.2 Eimeria mitis | reverse complement strand
GGGGTCACGGGAGGGGGGCCCCCCGGGGGGGGCCCCCAAGGGGGGCCCCCCCCAGGGGGGCCCCCCATGGGGGCCCCCCTGGTGGGGGCCCCCCAGTACAGAGGGAGCTAACAGAGAGAAATACTGAGAGTATTGGGGATCGGTTAAGGGATCGTGGTGGGGATCGGGGTGTGGGGTTGTGGGGTCGGGGATCGGGTAGCGGGGATCGAGTGGTTGGGGATCG
>NW_013571674.1:5197-5630 GCF_000499745.2 Eimeria mitis | reverse complement strand
ACCGGCTGGCGATCAGGCTGACAGCAAAGCCAGCAGGAGCTCCGTTGTTTGCTGCTGCGGGGGGGGAAGATCCCGCTGCTGCTGCTGCTGCTGCTGCTGCAGCAGCAAGCCGCACGGGAACGCAGTCTGCTGCTGCTGCTGCTGCTGCTGCACCAAATGCTGCTGCAGCAGAAACTCTTGGTGATGTTGAACTGCCAGGGTGGTGCGAAGGTGACCCCGCTCTGCTGCTGCTGCTGCATCGTGCTGCTCTTGAGAGCAGCAACTGCAGCGGCGCGCTGCACCGATGGATAGACCTCATCTTCGGATACAAACAGACGGGGCAGGTAGGGTTTAGGGTTTAGGGTTTAGGGTTTAGGGTTTAGAGTTTAGGGTTTAGGGTTTAGGGTTTAGGGTTTAGGGTTTAGGGTTTGGCGTGAGAGGAAGGGGTTTTGGC
>NW_013571674.1:4895-5097 GCF_000499745.2 Eimeria mitis | reverse complement strand
GTATTTCACCCTCTAACATATGTAGATGCTGTTGCTGCAGCAGCAACAGGCAGCTGCTGCCCTACAGGCACGCAGGCTGACTGCTTCTCCCCCGGGCTTCGTTTGCTGCTGCAGCAGCTGCCGCCGCTTGTGCGTGACGTGCAGCTGCAGGAGTTCGGTCAAACCCCTATCAAGCTCTTCTCGCAGCCACATCCTATGAGGT
>NW_013571674.1:4687-4795 GCF_000499745.2 Eimeria mitis | reverse complement strand
TAGGGGCCGAGAAAAAGGGTTTTCAGAATTAGGGTTTAGGGTTTAGGGTTTAGGGTTTAGGGTTTGTTGTGTGTTTGTGTGTATCAGGAGGCTCGTGCTGCTAACAAT
>NW_013571674.1:4518-4587 GCF_000499745.2 Eimeria mitis | reverse complement strand
TTAGGGTTTAGGGTTTAGGGTTTAGGGTTTGTTGTTTGTTTGTATCAGGAGGCTCGTGCTGCTAACAAC
>NW_013571674.1:4219-4296 GCF_000499745.2 Eimeria mitis | reverse complement strand
GCTGTTGCTGCTGCTGCTGTTGCTGCTGCTGCTGTTGCTGCTGCTGCTGTTGCTGCTGCTGCTGCTGCTGATGATGA
>NW_013571674.1:3717-4119 GCF_000499745.2 Eimeria mitis | reverse complement strand
TGCCGCCGCTTGTGCGTGACGTGCAGCTGCAGGAGTTCGGTCAAACCCCTATCAAGCTCTTCTCGCAGCCCCATCCTATGAGGTCTGCTGCTGCTGCTGCTGCTGTTGCTGTTGCTGCTGCTGGCTGCTGCTGCTGCTGTTGCTGCTGCTGCTGTTGCTGCTGCTGCTGTTGCTGCTGCTGCTGTTGCTGCTGTTGTTGATGGCCGTCGTGGGAAGGTGCTGCTGTTGTTGCTGCTGCCGTTCGGGGCAGGGCTCTGCTGGTATCGCTGCTGTTGCTGCTGGGGGTGACGATGCTGGCGTAGCAGTTGCTGTTGTTCCTGTTGCTGCTGATGCTGCTGGTTTGGCTGCTGCGGTTGCACTTGCTGCTGCTGCTGTTGCTGCTGCTGCTGCTGCAGGCTTTCG
>NW_013571674.1:859-3617 GCF_000499745.2 Eimeria mitis | reverse complement strand
GCCGTCGTGGGAAGGTGCTGCTGTTGTTGCTGCTGCCGTTCGGGGCAGGGCTCTGCTGGTATCGCTGCTGCTGCTGCTGGGGGTGACGATGCTGGCGTAGCAGTTGCTGCTGTTTCTGTTGCTGCTGATGCTGCTGCTTTGGCTGCTGCGGTTGCACTGGCTGCTGTTGCTGCTGCTGCTGCTGCTGCTGCTGCTGCAGGCTTTCATCTCCTCCGTTTGACCCGTCTGAGTGGGAACTTGCCTTCGGTCGTTCAGCGCCTCGGCATTTGCTGCAGCAGGATAGGCACCGCAGCGTTCCAGCAGCAGCATCTGCAGCAGCAGCAGCAGCAGCAGCAGATGCAGGTTACTCTATGTGGGCAGACACCCCATGGTACCTGTACATACACCACCACCCCGAGCTGCTGCCGGGTCTGCTGACGCCGACTCCGCTGCCTCCTTCGATCACTCCCAGTGCGCCTTCATCTGCAGCAGCAGAAGCTGCTGCTGCTGCTGCTGCTGCTGCTGCTGCAGCCCAGCGATCCAGGCATCAGCAACAGCTGCGTCTAGGAGCAGCAGCTGAAAGGGTTCCCCCCAAATGGAGAACACCTCCGAAGCCTGATAAGGAGCAGCAGCAGCTGCTGCAGTTGCTGCTGGAGGGATCTTCGCATCCTCAGCAGCAGCAACAGCAGCAGCAGCAGCAGCAAGAAGAGCAGCGGCAGCAGCAAACTCGTGCTGCTGCTGCGTGGAATACTGCTTCAGCTAGTCGCCTATGGGCCCGTCACCCCCGCAGTGTCTCCTCAGCTAACTCTCCCTGGCGCCGCTTTGCTGCGTTGACGCCCAGCAGCAGCAGCAGCAGCAGCAGCAGCAGGAGTGTAGTAGCAGGCAGCGCCGCGTTGCCTTCTGCTCAGCAGCAGCAGCAGCAGCAGCAGCGACAACAGCAGCAGCTGGCTGTGCGCTGCCGCTGGCTAGGACTTTCGGGTGTTTCGTGCTGCAGGGGTTGGGTGGCGGTGTTGGGGCGGGACGGCCGTCTCTGCTGCTTCGATGCACTTGAGGGTCGTCTGCTGCAGCAGCAGCAGCAGCAGCAACAGCAGCAACAGCAGCAGCAGGTGACATCTCCCGAGGGAGCTGCAGCAGGTGCTGCAGCAGCAGCAGCAGCTTGTCAGCCTATATCCTGCTACTCTACAGCCATACACCGCAGAGTCGCAGACAGCGCGCTGAGCAGCGCAACACATTTGGGTTCTTCTCGGGTTGTAGCATTGGGGTGTACAGACGGCAGCATCTATTTGCAGCAGTTGCCGCAGCGGGACCTTGAATCCACAACCATCACCAGCAGCAACACCAGCAGCAGCAGCAGCAGCAGCAGCAGCAGCAGCAGCAAGGGTGTGTGTTTATATGCGTTTTCTTCTGCTGGTGTTCGTAAGGAAAAGCAACGTGTTGTGGGTCACCTCGACTCTGTATTAAGTTTATGTTATAATGGGAGTGAAGGCTGTCTCATATCAGGAGCAGCAGATGCAACCGTCAGGGTTTGGGGTGTATCTCCAGCTGCTTTGCTGCTGCAGCGGCTCTTCGATGAGCCTCTATCAGAGGTAACAGCAGCAGCAGCAAGCGGCTCGCTAGTTCTAGCGGGTACTGCTGCTGGGGATCTGCTGCTGTGGGACCTGCGCTGCTCCTCCCCGTTTGTATGGGGGGCCCCCCATGGGGGCCCCCATGAACACAGGGGCCCCATAAGAGCTTGTGGGTTCGCTGATGGAGGCAGAATCACAGCTCTTGTACATACACCGCAAGCTGCTGCAGCACTACGCAGAGAGGAGCAGCAGCAGCTGCAACAAATTGGGGTGGAGAGGCCGTGTACAGCCGAGCTGCAACAGAATACAGCCCGAGGCGGCAGCACAACAGCAGCAGATGCAGCAGCAACAGCAGCAGCAGCAGCAGCAGATATACCTGGTGCACCTGATGCAGCTTTTCCAATTCAAGTGTGGGAGCTGCGAGGCAGCAGCAGAATACCCCCCCGCAGCCAGGCTGGGGTGTATGTACACGGTGGCTCCCCGTCAGCTGTTGTTACATGCGGGGTCCTCGATGATAGCGGGCTTGCGCTGCTAGCATTCATAGAATCTCCTGCTGCATCAGCTGCTGCTGCTGGTGCATCTGCTGCTGCTGCTGCTGCTGCTGCTGCTGGTACTGGTGGCGGCGTATATAGGGCTGGGTTACGGCTGGTGGATTGCCTCAAGAAAGAGGAGATATGGGGGGCCCCCCTACGAGCAGTAGGGGCCCCCCGCTACATTTCTGTGTGGCCTGGTGCTGCTGCAGCAAGTGAAGGATTGCCTCTTGAGGGTTCGAGTGCTGGCAGCTGGGGCCCCACAGTTGTTGCTGTCGGCGAGGCAGCGGGGGCTGTGGAGGTCCTTTGGGTGTAACGCCATGCTGCATGCATGCAGCCCCGCCTTCATGCAGCATGCTGCTGCATGCAGCCCACAGCGTAAACATAAGGCTTCATAAGAAAAGCAAATGTATACATATACAGAGGCGCTCACAGAACACTGACATGAGGCAGACTTGAGCAAAAAGTGAAAGCTTCTACTTAGCCATCCGTACAGCAGCGAGCTACAGAGTTACCTAGCTAGCTAACTAGCTAGCTAGCTAGCTGGCTAGCTGGTTGCGTTTAGGAGGCATCGTTAGCTGAATGTCATGCAGGGCCATATGTCCTTCTCACCACCACTGCTAAGGGATACGACTCTCTCCTCATAGCACTGAGGGGGCGGTATGCTAGCTAGTTCGCCTAGGT
>NW_013571674.1:0-822 GCF_000499745.2 Eimeria mitis | reverse complement strand
TATATATATATATATATATATATATATATATATATATATATATATATATATGTATATATATATATATAGATACAGATATATATATGTGTATATATACTATACTCCCGTCTAGCTGCCTCGATAGTTGCTTAGCTGCTGAGTTAGCTGTCTAGACAGCTCAGCAGAAGAGGCAGTAAGATAAAGGAGTTCAGAAATGTGTGTATAAGGTGACAGTATAAAAGGCAAAAGATGTTGCCTGGGTGCTGCATCTACGTTTCGAGTTTCATTAGGCAGCCCCGCAGGCATGCACAACAAAGCTCCCTTTGCTGCAAGCACCCACACTATGGAGAATTGTTGAGTGCTTGTTTGGCCCTCAGTAGACAGCCCCCAAGCAAGTAGGAGTAAGCGAAACAACTCACCACACAGAGAATGCTACACCGCCTCACATGCAGCCTCACCCGCGCACCTCTCTGCTGTGTGCATTACTCCTGTAGACATTTGTTGAGAATTTATACTTGAATGCAGGCGGACGATTGAGGTTAAGTGGATGTTTGTATGCCATGTTCATACAGTCTATTCTATCCTAAGGATAGAATAGTATACGATATAAATAGGCAATAAACAGTGAAATGAAAAGTCGAGAAGGCTGTGATCAACAGAAAAAAAAATACTAAAAAGATGTCTATACGGAAACAAAGCTTGATAGATGCTCTGAGGAAACAAGTACAGGCAGGAGGTAGAGATGCTCGCTGGCGCAATGATTCAAGTTGCTTGCAGTGTGTGTGAGTGTGAGTGTGTGTGTGTGCATGGCGCTGTGTTTGACCCCACGTTCTCTTTATTTAC
>NW_013571673.1:6077-6518 GCF_000499745.2 Eimeria mitis | reverse complement strand
TATATATATATATATATATATAAAGATGCAGCTATACAACGAGAGAGAAAAGTGAATTGCATAAAACCCCCAAAAAACTGTAAAACCAAAAAAAAGAAAAAAAGAGAAATAAAACAAAAAAGGAACAAACAAATACACTCCACTCCACTCTAAACATATATTTATTTATTTTATTTATTTATTTATTTATTTATTTTATTTATTTATTTATTTAAAAATATAAAGAGAGACTCACTGCCGTTGCATGTGTGTATAATATGTTTAGTTTCTTTGCATATGAGCTCAGACTCAAATTCTTTGTTGCAGTATTTAATACAACTTTTTCTAGCTGCTGCTGAAACACTGAACTCCTTGCTGCAGCAAGAAACACAAAAACTGCTGCTGCTGCTGCTGCTGCTGCTGTTGGTGCTGCTGCTGTTGCTGTTGCTGCTGCTGTTGGTG
>NW_013571673.1:4553-6032 GCF_000499745.2 Eimeria mitis | reverse complement strand
AAAAAAAATTTTTTTTTTTTTTTTTTTTTTTAGTTTGGTTGCAATGCATAGAAATATAATTATAAGTGTTCACTATTTATAAATTATATTTTATTATTTATTTATTATTTATAGTTTATTTTAATTATTTTATTTATTTTATTTTATGTATTTTTTTTTTGTTTTGTTACCGTGCTGGTAGGGTATGAAGCCCCGTACAAACAGCTAAACCAAAAGGAGAAACATCTGTCTCAAGAAACTTTGCTTCTGCTGCTGCTGCTGCTGCTGCTGCTGCTGCTGCTGCTGCTGATGCTGCAGATGTTGCTTGTGCTGCTGGCTCGTTCGGTGGGTGCTGCAGCAGAGGAGGAGTTAAGAAGAAAGATATAAACATAAAAATTAAAATTTTATTTTTTTTGTTATTTGTAGGGTTTAGGGTTTAGGGTTCAGGAATTTGTTTATATCGAAGAGTTTATGGTTGTTTATTTATTTATTTATTTATTTTCATTATTTATTTTTAGGTTTTTTTTTATGTAGGCGAATGCAGCAATAAAGGACTTAAGAAGAAAAGAGAAGATAAAGATATATTACAACATTATAGAGATGTTTATTTATTTATTTATTTACTTTATTTATTTATTTTATTTATTTATTTATTTATTTTATTTATTTATTTATTTTTTATTTTTATTATTGTCAATACAAAAAACAAATGTAGTTTTATTATATAAAAATATAATAATAATGCTGCTATTTATTTTTATTATATAAATATATGTAGTATTCTCATTTAGTTTAAATTAAATATATTAAATAAATTAAATTTATTTTATTAAAAGAAATAGTATTAGTTAAATAAATTAAATAAATTAAATTAATAAAATAAAATAAAATAAAAATAAAATAAAATAAAATAAAACTAAATAAAATAAAATAAAATAAAATAAAATGTATTTTACTTTATTTAATTCTATATACTCATATTTTATATTACTTTATTTAATTTATTTAATTTATTTATTTAATTTATTTAATTTATTTAATTTATTTAATTTATTTAATTTACTTATGAGCATAGACTCACTAGCAGAATAGAAGAGAAGGCAACGCCAGCACACTGCCACGTTGCTAGAGCCACAGTACCCCCCGATCGCAGCTCTGTGTATTTATATAAATATAAATATATTTATTTAAATAAATTTATATAAATATAAATAAATATAAATAAATTAATATAAATAAATCAATATAAATGGGAATAGAAATAGAAATATAAATAAATAAGTATAAATACATTTATTTAATACTTAAATGTAAATATATTAAATAGGAAGAAATAAAGGAGAAAGAAATAAAAGAGAAAGAAATAAAAATATAAATTTATTAAAATATAAATTAATGTTAGACAGAGAGAACACTGAACACGCAAATAAATAACAAAACAGAAACAAAAAAAGAAAAAAAAATAAAATAAAAGAACAAAAAAAAAGAAGAATAAATAAA
>NW_013571673.1:4217-4522 GCF_000499745.2 Eimeria mitis | reverse complement strand
AAAAAAAAAAAAAAAAAAAAAAAAAAAAAAAAAAAAAACATAAATCCTTACCATCATATCTTTGTATACTGAATAGCGGCAGCATTTGTATTTGACTATTATTATATTTAACAACAATATATTGTTTATTAAAGTTTAAAGAAATAAAATTAAGGGCCCCGGGTGTATATGCAGCTAGAGCTGTGCTGCTAGAAACATAAAACCGGCCGTTTCTCTTTTCCCGTAAACGAGCAAATGAAACACCCAACTCAAATAATATGTAATTGTTGCTGTCCACGTAGTTTATTGCGGCGCCCACTATGCCT
>NW_013571673.1:970-1700 GCF_000499745.2 Eimeria mitis | reverse complement strand
CAGCAGCAGCAGCAGCAGCAGCAGCAGCAGCAGCAGCAGCAGCAGCAGTTTTCCTGTTCCTTCTGCTTTGTCTGCTGCTTTCGCAAGTAAGGGTACTGCAGCAGGAGGGGCCCCCTCCCCCTCCCCGTCAACGACCGCAGCAGGGGCCCCCCCCCCAGCAGCAGCAGCAGCAGCAGCAGCAGCAGCAGCAGCAGCAGCAGGGGGAGGGTTTGCTCTGCCTGTGCATGCACGTATATGCTGCCGCAGTGTATGTGAGTTCTCTCACCTATCAGTACAAAAAGAAGGAGAGACAGAATATGTTTATTGTTTGCCTTTTTTATTTAATAAATTAAATAAAAATAATATTATAATAGGAAGAGGAGACAGCGTAGATATACATATAAACCACCCTAGCTGCTCCAGAGTACATTGCTGTCTCCGCCGCCAGCTGCTACCTGCTGCTGCTGGTGGTGGTGGTGCTGGTGCGGGTGGTGGTGGTGATGCTGCAGCAGCAGAAGGGGGGGCCCCCTCTTCTTTCCTACAAAAGCATTTAGAGAGGAGAGCAAGGATGGGGGGGGGCCCCCTATATAGAGGGAGAGGAGGGGGGCCCCCCTTTGGTCGGAGAGGGGGAGGGGGGCCCCCAGGGGGTACTACTGATGCAGCAGAAGCACAGCAGCAAGAGTATGGTGGGGGCCCCCAGGGGGGCCCCCATGGGGGGGGTGGGGGGCCCCCATACAGCTGGAGAGATAGG
>NW_013571673.1:0-401 GCF_000499745.2 Eimeria mitis | reverse complement strand
CAGCAGCAGCAGCAGCAGCAGCAGCAGCAGCAAGAGGGTGAGGTGTATATACACCCTAAAAGACCTAAATAGCATGCACGGTACCCTTATAAATGGAGGCAAAATAGCAGCAGAAAAAGAAATAGAGATAGAGACAGAAGATGAAATACAGCTGGGGTTCTTTGATCGTCTTTTTGTATTTAGAGAAGGAATAAATAAATTAACTTTAAATACAGAAACAGAAGAGGAGGAAGAGGAGGAGGTGACCAGTGGTCCACTCGCTGCTGCTGCTGCTGCTGCTGCTGCTGCTGCTGGTGGTGGTGGTGCTGGTGCGGGTGGTGGTGGTGATGCTGCAGCAGCAGAAGGGGGGGCCCCCTCTTCTTTCCTACAAAAGCATTTAGAGAGGAGAGCAAGGATGGGGG
>NW_013571672.1:6399-6701 GCF_000499745.2 Eimeria mitis | reverse complement strand
CGTAGAGCCCCTCTGCAGCAGCAGCAGCGCTGCAGCAGGTAGGTGAACTCTGGCTGGCTAGCTAGCTAGCCAGCTAGCTAGCTAGCTAGCTGGCTAGCTAGCTAGCTAGCTGGCTAGATGAGTTGCAAGAGAGACATTTACTATTCAAAGGATACACCTGACGTCAACAGACACAAAGAGCTGCAGCAAACTCTGCTGCTGCTGCAGCAGCTGCGGCTCTTGCTGCAGCAGTTGCTGCTCCTGCTGCAGCAGTACGCACTGCAGCAGCAAACAGTGCAGCAGGTGCTGCTCTTGCTGCTGCA
>NW_013571672.1:6090-6250 GCF_000499745.2 Eimeria mitis | reverse complement strand
GCAACTGCTGTTCGTGCTGCTGCTTCTCTATACATGTATCCTGCTGCTGTTGCTGCTGCTGTTGCTGCTGTTGCTGCTGCTGCTGCTAGTGAACCTTCAGCAGCAGCAGCAGCAGCAGCAACCGCAGCAACAACAACCCCACCCCCAAAAACCCCAACAA
>NW_013571672.1:978-2071 GCF_000499745.2 Eimeria mitis | reverse complement strand
AGCAGCAGCAGCAGCAGCAGCAGCAGCAGCAGGAGGAGCTGCCTATACACCCCAACTGCTGCTGCACTTTTGCTGCTCTTTTTCTTATATTTATGTATATATACAAATAAATATCATATATTATTTGTTTTTATTTTGTTTTTTGTTTTTTGTTTCTGTTTTCTCTCTTTATTTCCTTTCTCTGTCTCCTTCTGTCTCTATCATCCTATTCCTTTGCTGCTGCGGTGCTCTTCTGCTCTCTGTTGCAGCGTGAATGTCATTGTTATTTATTTTTTATTTTTTTTATTTTCCTTTTTATTTACCTCTCGTAGTTCTTTATCTTCGCTGCAACTCCTGCTGCTGCTGCTCCTGCTGCTGCTGCTGCTGCTGCTGCTGCTGCGAGGGGTCACCGCGGGGCTTCGATCCCCCACAGTGCGGTTTCCCCTGAAGGAGCTGCCTATACACCCCGTGCATGCAGGGGTATCTAGTGAGGTGTATATACACTGCATGCATGCATGTATACATGCAATGATGTTTATGTTTATGTTTGTGGTTATGCTGTTCTCTGTGTTATGTTGTTGTTTAATTAGGGTTTATAAGGTTTCTGTTTTTGTTTATATTTTGCGGTGTATATACACCCCACTGCTCACCCCTCAATCGACATCCGGTTGTCTCCGCAGAGACAAAAAGAAACAAAAAAAAATAAAAATTAATAATGAATAATAATAATAAGAATAATAAAATAAAATAATTAAAATAAAAAATAAAAAACAAATTGTTTCTTCTGTTATAGTTGGGGGTTCATCGTCTTAATCGATACATAAATGCACAACTGTAGAGGGAGCAGCACACTGCTGCTGTCGCTGCTGCTGCTGCTGCTGCTGTTGCTGCTGCTGCTGCTGCAGCAGAGTGATAGGATCGATATGCAGCTGCTGCTGCAGCGGCACGACACTAGTTTCGTTATTTTGCTGTTCATAAATATAAAGAGGAGACAAACAAAACACCCGAAATTAATATTATATATTATACAAAAGAGAATAGATAAACAGAGATATACAAAAAAACAAAAATATAAAAAAGCAGAAAGTAATATACGAATGCAGAAAACACAAAC
>NW_013571672.1:513-878 GCF_000499745.2 Eimeria mitis | reverse complement strand
TATATATATATATATATATATATATATATATATATATATATATATATATATATATATATATACATATAAAGTATATGTATGTACATATACATACGTTTCCTCTGTCTTCTCACTACTCTATATTTTTGTTTTGCCTGTCTTATAAAGTTTTGTTTTTTTTTGTTTTTGTTTCTGTTTTACTTTGTTAGTCTGCATATTAATATTTATTTTAATTGTGTTTACAGTTTAGGGTCAAATCCCCTATCTCCTTTATCTCTCTCTTTTGTTTTATTTCTTCTCCCTCCTCGATAAACTAAACTAAAATTTTATTTTTTTTTTTTTGTTGCTTTTGTGTTTTCTGCATTCGTATATTACTTTCTGCTTTA
>NW_013571672.1:0-391 GCF_000499745.2 Eimeria mitis | reverse complement strand
CTGCAGCAGCAGCTGCATATCGATCCTATCACTCTGCTGCAGCAGCAGCAGCAGCAACAGCAGCAGCAGCGACAGCAGCAGCAGCAGTGTGCTGCTCCCTCTACTTCTCTAGTTTGTGCATTTATGTATCGACTAAGACCATGAACCCCCAACTATAACAGAAGAAACAATTTGTTTTTTATTTTTTATTTTAATTATTTTATTTTATTATTCTTATTATCATTCATTATTAATTTTTATTTTTTTTTTGTTTCTTTTTGTCTCTGCGGAGACAACCGGATGTCGATTGAGGGATGAGCAGTGGGGTGTACATACACCGCAAAAATATAAACAAAAACAGAAACCTTATAAACCCTAATTAAACAACAACATAACACAGAGAACAGCATAA
>NW_013571671.1:5651-6342 GCF_000499745.2 Eimeria mitis | reverse complement strand
GGGACATAATTACCAGTAATAAGCAACAAGCGCCTCAGTAGTGGTAGCCTCCACGTTTTTTTTTTTTTTTCTTTTTTTGGCGGTGCTAAACTGTTCTGCTAGTGCCCATACATTTCTCCCTAGGTTTACTGGGCCACTTCACGTGCGAGTCTCCTTGTTAGTGGAGCCTATCAGGTAGACAGTAACCCGATGCATGAACACTGGATAAAACATTAGAAATCGATTAGAAACGTTGTCATTTGTGTTCCCCTGGCACAAGCCAAAGCCAGGGGCTTAAGCACAATATGCATTCAGCTTAAGCCCAATGCATATTGTCGGCTACGAGCACGCCTGTGTGTGGTCTCGATGCACGACAACCGAGTGACGCAGTGGTGTCTACGGGTAGTATATTATCCTCTTCAAATTATAAAATAAAAAGCGAAGATAATATAATATCTGGCGCTGTGATGATACCCAACCTTATGGGTCCTCTCTAGGGAACGGTATCTGCAGCCAAAGGTGCCTTTGCGTGCCCAGAGCTGTGGCGGTATACTCTGGATAGGCCGCAACGATACTATATGAGCTACTTGGTTTGAGACCTTTGTGTATATATCTGGCTAAATTATGTATTTTCTATGGATAAGAGAAACTACTGTCCTGTTGCCTGTTCACCGATACTTCAGGCTTTGAAATTCGGTGCAGCTATTCAGAC
>NW_013571671.1:5408-5551 GCF_000499745.2 Eimeria mitis | reverse complement strand
AAACTACTGTCCTGTTGCCTGTTCACCGATACTTCAGGCTTTGAAATTCGGTGCAGCTATTCAGACCCCCAAAGTAAAACTTATTTCGCCTGGATCCATACAAGTTGATGCCCGTAGCCATTCCACATCTGTGGGTTGGCTCG
>NW_013571671.1:2849-5389 GCF_000499745.2 Eimeria mitis | reverse complement strand
ATATATATATATATATATATATATATATATATATATATATATATATATATATATATATATATATACCTGAATTTGAGTTGAACTCGAAGGATGTTCTCTTCACAGCCGCCAAGTATTACTGGCAGGCTAAACCCTTCCCGCGTAGCCGCCACTAGTATGATGATGGAGCCCGACAGCTCCGTGGGGATATCATAAGAAGCAGAAAAAACTTAATTTGTTTCTGTACACAAAAAAAGGCTCCGCGTGCTCTATAAAGCACAGCTTTTAGCCGCTGCCTCGCTGCACCTTTGTTAATCAATAAACTTCGGCCTAATGACCTCATCAGTATAGAATTTACCATATGCATCTCCACCGTGAACAATATGCCCCCCGGACCATAACTTCCTGCAACAGCTTCTGCCTCACAACATGCTGAGGCCAACGATTGCTACTGCAATACCCACAATACCGGGCGAAACAGCTGAGGCAGAGCCTTCGAGGGCTGTCACAATCTGTCCCCACTGCTCTTCTCTGCAGAAAACACACCGAAGAGCAAAGCAATCCCATAATAGAATAGAATAGAGAAAGAAGGGGTAGCGCGGGGTATAAAAGAACTCACGTGAAAGGGGTGTTTGTCCCGTTCATGGGGAGCACATCAGGCACAGTCATGCAAAGCAAAGCAGATCCTTTTTCTGTTTCCCCCGCCGCTTGTGTTCTTTGTTGATTTTGCTCTGCAGGCGTTGTCTTTGTGCACGTCACAACCCGGCAGTCAGCAGTTGCCTGCTCTGATGGGTTATACAGGGCCACGAAAGAAACATTGTCCTGGACTTGATACAACGCTTCATCTTTTTTGTTAGGTGGAGGCAATCCATCGAAGTTTTTGTAAGCGCCTCTCCACTTATCTACAACGGCGTTGCAGTCGATGGCATCAGGATTCTCAACGGGATGGTATGCGTATGTGCCACTATGAAACTCAACTTTTTCTCCGCCCCTTGAAGTTTTTTTTTCTGTTTTTTCCTATAACGACCAAAAAAAAAAGTAAACGCCAGGATATTTCAAACAGCTGGCGAGCTTTCTACGCCAGAGGGCCGCTCGATGGGTAAACAACTTACCGGAATCAACGCGTCGCACACTGGCTTCCACACCCACTCTTCATATGATCCACTTGAGGGTATAGATGTTTCAGGAAACTTGGTTTCTGAATCTTTTCCTGCCTGTGCAAGTTCGTTGAGCCCAACTGCCAGACGAGCAGCATTGATCTCGGCGAGACACGCACCATCGTTTCCTGCAGCAACGAAAGCAAATTAGCCTGAATATGCTCACTTCAAAGGAATTTTGCCTGCTGAGTATATTTCTAACACAAGAAACTAAAAAACATACCCAGGGTTACTGCATACGTTGGCCCTGTTGCTGTATCCACATCATCGCCCATGGCCAGTACGAGGAACGAGGCACCGACGAGAGAGAGCAGCGTGAGAGGTGCCATCGTCATCAGTATTTGTTGAATTGGCTCTCTTAAAAGTGTAACTGCAAACTAAAACTTATTAATTTATAGAAATAATGTGATTTCCACGTTGAAAACAACACCTTCATACTTTGCTTCGGCGGCGTTTCGGCTCTCGTGCTGGGGTTGCTCGTCGGCGGTGCTCGTGCTGGGCCGGCCGGGCAGCTGTGTTCTTGCTCGGCAACGTCCCACGACCGTTGAGAAAGGAGACTGAAATATAAATGCTGTTAAAAGTATTAAATTAAAAATAAATTAATTAAAATAAAATAAATAAATTAAAATTATTTTTAAAACTAAAACATTCAAGGTTTCGCAGCCGCGATTGTGAGGATCGGAGTGCTCTTCTTTCCTAGGCAACTGCGCAGAGCAAACTACTGCGAATTGGCGCCACAACAGGTTCGTTGAAAAACCCATATATTCTATCGATTGGCTGCTAGAAGCCTTCAGCCTCCTACAGTAACCTAGTTCCTGCTCTGTGCACGCAGCTTTATGCCGTGGTCAGTGCAATACTGTGCCTTGAGTCGCTAGAAAACGATTCAACGATTCTTAATCAAATGTAAAAACCTGAGCCTGAGTTGAATTTGACAAGCTGAAAGCTTCATCGCCAAGCAGCGTCTGCTTTCATAGTGAAGCACAGCAGCTCCACTGGCAGAGCAGAGAGGCCAAAACAAAGTTTATCTCTGTACAAAAAAAGAGCTTCTCGAGCCTTTTATAGGCTGTGTTTCATCGGTATTTCGGGTTGTTTATTAAGTATCCGCCAGCAGCCAGCTCAGCCCTGATGCTCTCAATACCCGCGAGCTTCTTATTTGCATTGAGTGTGCAGTATGTGATCCGTGAACTTCAACACATCTGCAGAAAGCGAAACTCTGGTTTCCGAAGCTCTTGCTTTCTTCAACTGTAGAGAAAGAGCGTTTTGTATCATCCCTCTGTTAAAAAGCTTTTATTTCATATCATGCTGAGGCCAAGGATCACCAATACAAGACTGACAACGCCGGGCACAACGGCGGAGGCAGAGCCTTCGATGGCTGTCACTATCTGTCCCCATTGCTCCTCCCTG
>NW_013571671.1:0-2749 GCF_000499745.2 Eimeria mitis | reverse complement strand
CGCCGAGAAAAAAGGCAATCCCATCTGCTGAAAGAGTACAAGGAGAACAGGAAAGCGCGGAGAGTGAAAGGGCTTACGTGAAGGGGGCTTTATCTTCTTCCTTGCGAAGCACATCAGGCACAGTCATGCAGATCAAAGCGTAGCCCGTTTCCGTTTCCTGTTTATCTTGGGTGTTTCTTGTTGCTCTGAAACTTGTAGCTGCAGGAGTTGTCTTAGTGCAAGTAACGACACGGCAATCTGCAGTAGCGTTCTCTGAAGGGTTATACAGGGCAACGAACGAGACGTTATCCTGCTTTTTATACAGCGCCTCATCCGCAGTACTGTAAGATGGAGGCAATCCATCAAAGTTGCTGTATGCATCTTTCCACTTGTTTACGATTGCTGTGCAGTCGACGGCTTCTGGGTTATCAACAACGTGGTACGCGTATGTGCCGCTCTGGAACTGAGCTTGCTCTGCAGAGCCTGTATCACCTCCTGATTTTTTCTCCGTGGTCTGAAAAAGCAAGAGAATGCGGAAACACCGAGATATGTTGCGCAGCCACTGAATATGCTCTGTAGGG
Organism: Eimeria mitis; assembly: GCF_000499745.2. Taxonomy (NCBI): domain Eukaryota; phylum Apicomplexa; class Conoidasida; order Eucoccidiorida; family Eimeriidae; genus Eimeria; species Eimeria mitis. The sequence continues at coordinate 2,189 of NW_013571671.1, read as the reverse complement.
CTGTTAGGTGAGCAAACAACTTACTGGAATCAACGACTTGCACACCGGCTTCCAGGCCCAATCATCGTCTGTTTCCTTTTTAGAAGTGACCCCTTCTGGCAGGCGTTTTTCAGTATCTTCTTTTCCTGCTTGTATCAGCTGGCTGAACCCAACTGCCTGGCGAGCAGCGTTGACCGCGGCGAGGCATTCGCCATCGTTACCTGCGGCAAAGAAAGCAAATTATCTCGAGCAAGTGAAGAACGTTTTGCAATGTAGAAGTTTCATACTGCAACGTTTGGATGCTCGCTCATGACGCCTAGTGTAGTGCACAGGCACTACATGCGTAGGCTCTGGAGACCTAGCATCACATACGTTTTGACTGTGAAAACTCACCCAGGGTTACGGTATACGTTGGCCCTGTTTCTGGCCCTGGCTCCTGGGCGGTGGCGAGAGAGAGGAACGAGGCACCGATGACTGCGAGCAGCGTGAGAGGTGACATCGTCATCAACTGGCGGTGAAATAGCCGAATAAGAAGCTCAGAGGAAACCTAAAATTCATTCGTTTGTATAAATTTTATTGAAACAGTATTAAACACAACACATTCATACTTTGCTTCGGCGGCGTTTCGGCGCTCGTGCTGGGGTTGTTGCTCGTCGGCGGTGCTCGTGCTGGGCCGGCCGGGCAACTGTGTTCTTGCCCGGCAACGTCCCAGGACCCCTGAGAATATATAAAATATATTAAATAAAATATAACTGCAATTAAAATTATTTTTAAAACAAAAACATTCAATACGAAGAGAAAATACATTAATACTGAAACAATTAGCTCAAGGAATCCTCCTGATGCCTGCCTGCGTCTTATACACACCTCCCTCCGTCACAGTCATCGACTTGCAGGTTCATCAGTGGAGAAATTAGCACCAACTTGTGATTAAAATTATTTATAAATATATTATAAAAGAGTGAATTCTTCTTAACTCTTTTTTTTTCCTGCACTGACGGGTCAGCTCGCGATAGAATAAAACACCCGCCCGTTGCTTGGATCAACAGAAACTCGTTCAACAGTACTGTGCTCACACTGCCTTGACCGTGGCATTCTATAGGTGATATGGCATCTATAATAAAACTTAATTATATAGTATAATATAACTATTTCTTTCCCAATACAAACAAAACAAAAGCTTTATACTCCGAACTCGTGCCCACTTTGCCTCGCCAGCTCAGCCTGCGAGACAGGCTGTAGTGTAGTACACTGGCACTACAATACAGAACAGAAGACAACTAGTGGAAAAAAAAGACGGAAACTTTATAATTAAGCGCAGAAATGGGAATTACATTAGTTTAATTGTACAGTAAAATTAATTAGTTAAGAAAGCTGACTCCTCTTCAGGGGCGGGGGAGCCATTCATGTAATACACTAACGTGCCTCTCGCTGCTACGCTGTCTAGTCCTAGCCACAGCCAGACACCAAGGGGGTAGGGGATCTACTCGACTAGCGATAGAATACAGCCTTTATTTTAATTTATTGAATAAATATTAGATGAAAATTTGTTACATTCGTCCACGAAACTTCTACACCGGTGCCTTCTAGCCCCCTGCGTGGGCGGACGGTCACACAGGATGCAGCTGCAGCTCTCATACTTAATGGCCCCGCCTACCCCATCGCGGCTACAACTTAATAAATATTACTCTACAGTTATATTATTATAATTATAATTCCCATTCTCGCATGTAGTTATGGGTTTACTCGTCGTCTTTGCTTCGGTATTTTAGTGCCAGTGCAATACACAGAGCCATTAAGTATGAGGGTCAGCGACGGCGCCACAGCCCCCTTGTGGTTATAGTAGGGCCCACGAAAGGGCGATCTGAGAATATCTTTGGGAGAATTTAAATAATTTTTCCTATATTATAATATATATATATATATATATATTATAATATATTGCGTTGTAGTTCTGCTCCCCTTTAGTGGTAGTATACCGTGGGTAGGACTTGGCTGCATCAGTGGGCCTTGTGCTCAGGTCGCCTCAGAGGGGGGGGAGATCATAAAGTTTTCGTTAAAGTTTTCGTTTGTTTTAGTTTGTGTTTTTTTTAATTATTTTAAAATATATTTATTTATTATATATTTATTTATTATATAGAGTAGAGAAGCTCGCTGGTGCGGCGGCTTGGTGGTGGTGGGTGGGTGCACAGACGCGAGCAGGGGGGCCA
>NW_013571670.1:6181-6796 GCF_000499745.2 Eimeria mitis | reverse complement strand
CAGCAGCAGCAGCACGACGGACACTCAGCGCCTGCAGCAGCAAACAGCCATCGAAGGAGGAGGGGGGAACTCCATCAAGACAACGAGTCGTCATTTTCGCTGCTGCTGCTTCTGCTGCTGCTGCTGCTGCTGCTGCTGCTATTGCGGCTGCTGCTGCTGTTGCTGTTGCTGCTGCTGTTGCTCGAGATAGTGGGGAGCGACAAGCTGCTGTTGCTGCTGAAGCTGCTCCAACGGAAACAGCAGCAACAGCAGCAACAGCAGCAACTGCTGCAGCAGCAGCTGCTGCAGCAACCGCTGCAGCAACAGCAGCAGCGACTGCTGCAGCAGGATGTGCTGTTGTCACTGCTGCTGCTGCTGCTGCTGCTGCTGCTGCTGCCTGCAGGCAAACTCCATGCCTTCGTACCACCAGAAAACTGAAGTTGGAGCAGACACAGAGCTTGCTGCTGCTGCTGTTCCTGCTGCTGCTGCTGCTGCTGTTGCTGCTGCTGCTGCCGCCGTTGCGGCTGCTGCTGCTGCTGTTGAGTGCTGCTCACGAAGCAGGGCAAGTATATGGAGTTAAAAAAAGTGTATGAGCTGAGAAAAAGAAAATTTCAATACGATGAGCGGCGCAAACTG
>NW_013571670.1:5568-6081 GCF_000499745.2 Eimeria mitis | reverse complement strand
CTGCTGTTGCTGCTGCTGCTGCCGCCGTTGCGGCTGCTGCTGCTGCTGTTGAGTGCTGCTCACGAAGCAGAGCAAATATATGGAGTTAAAAAACGTGTATGAGCTGAGAAAAAGAAAATTTCAATACGATGAGCTGCGCAAACTGCTGCTGCTGCTGCTGCTGCTGCATGCAGCAGCAGCAGCAGCGACAGCAGCAGCAGCAGCAGCAGGTTTGTTGATGGCTGCATTACGCCTCTGTGCAGCGCAGCAACAAATTTCTTAACATTTGAATTTTTAGTTTTCTTCTATTTCAGGTGGTGATGTCCAGCAGCAACAGCAGCAACAGCAGCAGCAGCAGCAGCAGCAGCAGCAGCAGCAGCAGCAACTGCAGCGGGAACGACCAGGATCACCACCCCCATGTCTTCCTGCATTGAGGCGCTGCTGCTGCCGTTCCTCAGGCTGCTGCTGTCTTACTACCCTGAGCAGCCTCATCTCCAACGAGAGCAGAAGCAGCAGCAGCAGCAGCAGCAGAAA
>NW_013571670.1:4111-5468 GCF_000499745.2 Eimeria mitis | reverse complement strand
GCAGCAGCAGCAGCAGCAGCAGCAACTGCAGCGGGAACGACCAGGATCACCACCCCCATGTCTTCCTGCACTGAGGCGCTGCTGCTGCCGTTCCTCAGGCTGCTGCTGTCTTACTACCCTGAGCAGCGTCATCTCCAACGAGAGCAGCAGCAGCAGCAGCAGCAGCAGCAGCAGCAGCAGCAACAGCAGCAGAAAGGGTGGTTATACACCAAGTTGTCACTCCATACCCCGCGCAGCAGCAGCAGCAGCAGCAGAACCAGCAGCAACAGCAGCAGCAGGGGTGTGTTCTTCTCCGGCGTTGCCAGCAGCAGCAGCAGCAGCTGCTGCTGCTGCTGCTGCTCTTGAACGTTAGTTGAAGCAGCAGCAGCAACAACAGCACAGCAGCAGCAGCAGCAGCAGCAGCAACGCGAATGCAGCAGCTGCCGCTGCAGCGGCAAGACCGCAGCCCCCGCGTAGATAAGCTGCTGTCTGCAGCCACAGCAGCAGCAGCAGCAGCAGCAGCACCAACTGCAGCAGCAGCAGCAGCAGCAGCAGCAGCAAGAACAGTAACCGCAGCAGCAGAAGATAATGTTGCTGCTCCTCGTTCCCGTCGCTCCTCTCGCAGCAGCTTCACCCAGCAGCTGGCAGCAGCAGCAAAAGATGCTGAATATCTCCTTGCTGCTGCAGCAGAGAAAAGATACGCTGCAGTGAGGCTTGTTGCTGCGCTGCCGCAGCAGCAGCAGCAGCAGCAGCTGCAGCAACTGCAGCAGCAGCACCAACTGCAGCAGCAGCAACTTCAGCAGCAGCAACTGCAGCAGCAGCAACTGCAACAGCAGCAACTGCAGCAGCAGCTGCTGCAGCAGCAGCAGCAGCACCGCCCGCGCCACTCGTGCGGCCCTGTAACGGTTGGAGCAACAGCAGCAGCAGCAGCAGCAGCAGCAGCAGCAGCAGCAGCAACAGATGGGGGTTGTGCTGCTGCTGAACACCGTAGGCGGAAGAGTGTCGGGGCGACAGCAGCACCCCCTGCTGCTTCATTCACAGCAGCAACAGCAGCAGCAGCAGCAGCAACAACAGCAGCAGCAGCAGCAGCAGCACGCGGTGATTGCCTCCTCCAGGAGCAGCTGGCAGAGCGGCAGCAAAAGCTGTTGAGGCGGCAGCAGCAGCTGCAGCAGCGGCAGCAGCAGCAGCAGCTGCGGATGCTGCAGCGACAGCGAGATTCTTATAATGAACTCCACATGTATCAGCAGCAGCAGCAGCAGCAGCAACTGCAGCAGCAGCAGCAGCAACTGCAGCCGCAGCAGCAACTGCAGCAGCAGCAACTGCAGCAGCAGCAACAACTGCAAGAGCAGCAGCAACTGCTGCCGCAGCAGCAACTGCA
>NW_013571670.1:3210-4011 GCF_000499745.2 Eimeria mitis | reverse complement strand
GAGATTCTTATAATGAACTCCACATGTATCAGCAGCAGCAGCAGCAGCAGCAACTGCAGCAGCAGCAGCAACTGCAGCCGCAGCAGCAACTGCAACAGCAGCAACTGCAGCAGCAGCAACAACTGCAGCAGCAGCAGCAACTGCTGCCGCAGCAGCAACTGCAGCAGCAGCAGCAACTGCAGCAGCAGCAACAACTGCAGCAGCAGCAGCAACTGCTGCCGCAGCAGCAACTGCTGCCGCAGCAGCAACTGCAGCACCAGCAGCAACTGCAGCACCAGCAGCAACTGCAGCAGCAGCAGCAACTGCAGCAGCAGCAGCAACTGCAGCAGCAGCAGCAACTGCAGCAGCAGCAGCAGCTGCAGCAGCAGCAGCAACTGCAGCAGCAGCAGCAACTGCAGCAGCAGCAGCAACACACATTCCAAGCAATTGACTGCATTGCAGATGAGGGTTTGCTTCCGGCTGCTTATAAACCCTCACTGCAGCAGCAGCAGCCGCACCAGAAGCTGCAGCAGCTGCAGCTGCAGCAGCTGCAGCAGCAGCACCTTCAGCAGCAGCAGCTGCAGCAGCGGCAGCAGCAGCAGCTGCAGCAGCTGCAGTGGGTTCCTACTAGCAGCAGCACAGCAAGCAGCAGCAGCAGCAGCAGCACCAGGCCCTCTAGCTCTGCCTGCCGGCGCATGCACGGCTGCAGCAGCAGCAGCCGCAGCAGCAGCAGCAGCAGCCACAGCATCTTGCTGCTGTCTGACGCCTCAGCGAGGTCACATTCCACACCAGCAGCAGCACCAGCAGCAGCAGCAACACCAA
>NW_013571670.1:1909-1988 GCF_000499745.2 Eimeria mitis | reverse complement strand
TGCTGCTGCTGCTTACTTTGCTGCTGCTGCTGAAGATGACGCAGCAGCAGCAGCAGCAGCAGCAGCAGCAAGGACCCCA
>NW_013571670.1:1093-1200 GCF_000499745.2 Eimeria mitis | reverse complement strand
CTGCTGCTGCTGCTCCTGCTGCTGCTGCTGCTGCAGCGCAAAGCCCAGTCAGGAGAGCAGCAGCAGCAGCAGCTGCTGCTGCAGCAAACATAACGTCAACAGCCCTC
>NW_013571670.1:0-814 GCF_000499745.2 Eimeria mitis | reverse complement strand
CTGCCGGATGACCTGGGCTGCTGCAGCGTGCGGTGTACGTGCAGCAGCAGCAGCAGCAGCAGCAGCAGCAACAGCAGCAGCAGGGGGGGGGGAGAGAAGGAGCAGCAGTTCTGCCACTTTCCGTTTGCTGCTGCTGTTGCTGCTGCTGCAGCAACAACAGCAGCAGAAGAAGAAGCTTTCTCCGTGCTGCATGCAGACCTCCTCGATCTGAAGTTTCACTGGTGGCGTTCTGTTGCTGCTGCGTGGCAGCAGCAGCAGCTCCCGCTGCTGCAGCAGCAGTTAGCTCTGATGCAGCAGCACCAGCACCAGCAGCAGCAGCAGCAACAGCAGCAGCAGCAGCAGCAGCAAGCATATAAAGCCTGGGTTAGCTGCCTCACCGCATCTACTGCTTCCTTCATGCCAGCTGCTCGTGATCTGCTGCCAGCAGCAGCAGCAGCAGCAGCAGCAGCAACAGGAGACCCCACGCAGCAGCAGCAGCAGCAGCAGCAGCAGACGGGGAGAACAGCTCTGTGGCAGTGGCTGTGGGGCGCCGGCGAAGCATTTGGTTTTTGCTGCAGCAGCAGATTTGCTGCGCTGCAGCTGCTGGACGCCTACGCAGCACACCCTGCTTTCCCCTTCAGGTGTACATGCAGCAGCAGCAGCAGCAGCAGCTGCAGCAGCAGCAGCAGCAGCAGCAGCGGCGGCGATGAGTGTAAGTGCTGCAGCAACAGAGAGCTTGCGCTGTGCTCGACTGCTGCTTTGCTGCTGTCTGCTGCGCTGCGGTGTCACTGGCAAGACATTGCTGCTGACCAGTTCCTGCAGCAGCTGCTGCTGC
>NW_013571669.1:22741-23105 GCF_000499745.2 Eimeria mitis | reverse complement strand
TGCTGCTGATGCTGCTGCTGGTGTTGATGCGGCTGGTGCTGATGCTGATGCTGCTGCTGCTCTTGCTGTTGGGGGAGGTGTTGTGGTGCTCCTGCTGCTGTTGCTGCTGGTGGTGGTGGTGGTGCTGCTGCTACTGGTAGTGGCCTGTCGGCTGCTGCTCTTGCAACTTTCTCCCCCGTACCCCTGAAAACCCGTCGCTGCTCTTGCTGCTGCTGCTGCTGCTGCTGCTGCTGCTGCATGCGTGTGTGTACAGCACCGGGCGCTGAGGCGAGCACAGGACGTGCGTAAGCAGCTGATTTCTATCATGGACAGATACAAACTCGATATCATCTCTGCAGGCAATGACTACAAACGTATCCGTACG
>NW_013571669.1:20509-21693 GCF_000499745.2 Eimeria mitis | reverse complement strand
GCTGCTGCTGCTGCTGCTGCTGCTGCTGCTGCTGCTGCTGCTGCTGATGCTGCTGCTGCTGCTGCTGCTGGTACTGCTGCTGGTACTGCTGCTGCTGCTGCTGCTGCTGGTACTGGGGCTGCTGCTGCTGATGCTGCTGCTACTGGGGTTGTTGCTGCTGATGCTAGTACGGCTTGTGCTGCTGCTGCTGCTGCTACTGATGCTGCTAGTATGGCTGCTGCTGCTGGTGCTGTCCTCTCGTGTAATTGCTGTTGTTGCTGCTGTCGCTATTTCTGTTAGTGTTGCTGCTTTTACTGCTGTTGCTGCTGCTGCTGCTGTTACTGCTGCTGTTGCTGCTGCGGTTGCAGCTGGTGCTTGTGTTGCTGATGTGTGACTGTTACTTAAATGCATCCTATAGTGTAAAGAATTCCCTCAACCAAATACTGTGCTGCTGTTGCTGCTGCTGCTGCTGCTGCTGTTGCTGCTGCTGCTGCTGCTCCTGCTGCTGTTGCTGCTGCAGCAACCCCGAGTGGCTGGTGTACCACGAGTTGGTGCTGACGACGAAGGAGTACCTGCGGGACTGCTGCACCATAGAGCCGCTGTGGCTGTGTGACGTTGCTCCAAAGCTATTCAAACCAGTACGTTTGCTGCTGCTGCTGCTGCTGCTGCTGCTGCTGCTGCTGCTACTTGTGCTGCTGCAGCTGGTGAGGATGCAAGGTGCCTTGTGTGTGTATGCGTGTGTATCTGCGTCGCTGGTGTTGCTGCTTCGGTTGTGTTTCCGGCTACTACTACAAATACTACCACAATACTACTACAACTTCTACAACTGCTGCTGCTGCTGCTGCTGCTGCTGCTGCTGCTGCTGCTGCTGCTGCTGCTGTGCTGCAGGCAGACCAGCAGCGTCTGTCTCGGCGCAAAATGCGTGAACGCATTGAGCCCCTCTACAACAGATTCGAAGAACCCAACGCCTGGAGGCTCTCACGCAGACAGGGCAAGAGATAGCGGGCCGCTGCTGCAGCAGCACCAACAGCTGCTGCTGCTGCTGCTGCTGCTGCTGCTGCTGCAGCGGCTGCAGCAGCATGAACAGCTGCTGCTGCTGCTGCTGCTGCTGCTGCAGCGGCTGCAGCAACATCAACGGCTGCTGCTGCAGCCACTGCTGCAGCTACTGCAGCAGTTCTTGCTGCTACAGCTGCTGCGGCAACGCC
>NW_013571669.1:19425-20170 GCF_000499745.2 Eimeria mitis | reverse complement strand
GCATGCTAGTTCACTGCAGCAGCAGCAGCGGCTGCTGCTGCTGCTGCTACTGCTGCTGCTGCTGCTGCTGCTGCTGCTGCGCAGCAGCAGCAGCAGCAGCAGCAGATGCTTCAGCAGCTAGTAGCGAGTTTGCGGTGCAACAGATACGTCCAGGACATCAGAAAGAATGAGTTAGTAGTGTTGTGGCAGCAGCAGCTGCTGCAGCTGCTGCTGCTGCAGTTGCTGTTGCTGCAGCTGCTGTTGCTGCAAATGCTGCTGCTGCAGTTGGTTTTGCTGCAATTGCTGTTGCTGCAATTGCTGCAGTTGTTGCTGCTGCAGTTGCTGTTGCTGCTGCGGCAACAACACTGGCTGCAGCAGCTGCTGCTCGAGCTGCTGCTGCTGCTGCTGTTGTATATTTTTAGCAGCAAACGATAAGGCTTCACAGCCATGGTACGTTGACGCTAGGTCTGAATGGTGGTGGTGGCGCAGCTGCTGCTGCTGCTGCTGCTGCTGCTGCTGCAGCGGCAGCAGCCGAGCTTGCGGGTGCTGCTGTTGTTCTTGAAGACTCATGAGCGTGGGAGACTGCCCCCCTTGGTGCTGCAGCACACTTTGCTGCTGCTGCTGCTGCTGCTGCTGTTGCTGCTGCTGCTGCTGTTGCTGCTGCTGTTGCTGCAGAAGAGCAGTATAGTGGGGCGCGGGCTGCTGCCAGGCGAAATGCTTATGCGTCTGTCGGCTTTGCAGCAGCAGTTGCTCCTGCATCTGCTGC
>NW_013571669.1:18985-19284 GCF_000499745.2 Eimeria mitis | reverse complement strand
TCCTGCTGCTGCAGCAGAAGCCAGCATTGCCTGCTGCAGCGGCTGCTGCAGCTGCTTCAGCTGCTGCAGCAGCAGCAGCTGCTGCTGCTGCTCCTGTCGCGGGTGAAGCTGCTGCACACCACCTGCCTGATGGACTGGTGCACCTGCGCCGAGGCTGCAGGCAGCCGTTGTTGCTGCTGCCCCTGCTGCTGCTGCAGCAGCAGGTACTGCTGCTGCTGCTGCTGCTGTTGCTGCTGAATTGGCTCCTGCAACGGCTAGCACTGCTGGTGCAAGCGCCGCAGTTGCTGCTCGTGCTGCTG
>NW_013571669.1:17928-18885 GCF_000499745.2 Eimeria mitis | reverse complement strand
GGCGCAGCTGCTGCTGCTGCTGCTGCTGCTGCTGCTGCAGCGGCAGCAGCCGAGCTTGCGGGTGCTGCTGCTGTTCTTGAAGACTCATGAGCGTGGGGGACTGCCCCCCTTGGTGCTGCAGCACACTTTGTTGCTGCTGCTGCTGCTGCTGCTGCTGTTGCTGCTGCTGCTGCTGTTGCTGCTGCTGTTGCTGCAGAAGAGCAGTATAGTGGGGCGCGGGCTGCTGCCAGGCGAAATGCTTATGCGGCTGTCGGCTTTGCAGCAGCAGTTGCTCCTGCATCTGCTGGTGCTGCATCTGCTGCTGCTGCAGCTGCTGCTGCTGCAGCTGCTGCTGCACCTGCTGCTGCATCTGCTGCTGCATCTGCTGCTCTTGCTGCTGCCAAACAGGAGACAGCACGGGCGTGGCCATGGAGCAGTGTCTCCTGCTGCTGCAGCAGAAGCCAGCATTGCCTGCTGCAGCGGCTGCTGCAGCTGCTTCAGCTGCTGCAGCTGCTGCTGCTGCTGCTGCTGCTGCTCCAGTCGCGGGTGAAGCTGCTGCACACCACCTACCTGATGGACTGGTGCACCTGCGCCGAGGCTGCAGGCAGCCGTTGTTGCTGCTGCCCCTGCTGCTGCTGCAGCAGCAGGTACTGCTGCTGCTGCTGCTGCTGCTTAATTGGCTCCTGCAACGGCTAGCACTGCTTGTGCAAGCGCCGCAGTTGCTGCTCGTGCTGCTACTGCCGCTCCTGCTGTTTCTGCAGCAGCAGCTGCTGCCTGCGCAGAAGGGGCTGCCACAGCCGCTCGGCACTGGCAGCAGCAAATGCTTCTGTGCTGCTGCTGCTGCTGCTGCTGTTGCTGCTGCTGCTGCTGTTGCTGCTGCTGGCGGTGCCGTGAACTCGGAACCCGCGTGCCAATGCAGTTGCTGCTGCAGTTGTTGCTGCTGCAGTTGTTGCTGCTGCTCCTGCTGCTGCTGCTGCT
>NW_013571669.1:17760-17899 GCF_000499745.2 Eimeria mitis | reverse complement strand
GTGAACTCGGAACCCGCGTGCCAATGCAGTTGCTGCTGCAGTTGTTGCTGCTGCAGTTGTTGCTGCTGCTGGTGCAGTATTTCTCCGCGGGCGTAGCTGCTGCTGCTCCTGCTCTAGTTGCTGCTGCAACGCATGCTGT
>NW_013571669.1:17501-17660 GCF_000499745.2 Eimeria mitis | reverse complement strand
ACTGGAAGGAGGGGGAAGTGCGGGCTGGCTGCTGCTGCGGTGCCGAGAGCAGCAGCAGCAGCAGCAGCAGCAGCAGTAGCAGCAGCAGCTGCTGCTGGTGCAGTATTTCTTCGCGGGCGTAGATGCTGCTGCTCCTGCTCTAGTTGCTGCTGCAACGCA
>NW_013571669.1:17025-17132 GCF_000499745.2 Eimeria mitis | reverse complement strand
AAACACCGCACATCGTCTCGTTCTGCTGCTGCAGCAGTAGCAGCTGCAGCACCTGCTGCAGCTGCGTCGGCTGTTGGCGCTGCTGTTGCTGCTGCTGCTGCTGCTGC
>NW_013571669.1:16417-16763 GCF_000499745.2 Eimeria mitis | reverse complement strand
CCGTGAACTCGGAAGCCGTGTGCCAATGGAGTTGCTGCTGCAGTTGTTGCTGCTGCAGTTGCTGCTGCTGCTCCTGCTGCTGCTGCTGCTGCACCGAGGCGATGGGACACAAAGAAATAACTGGAAGGAGGGGGAAGTGCGGGCTGGCTGCTGCTGCTGTGGCTGGCATTGCTGCAGCAACATGACCCCGCAGTTTCTCTGCATGCGGCGAACTGCTGCTGACAGCTCGTGCAGTGTCTCTGCAGCAGCACAATCAACTGCAGCAGCAGCAGCAGCAGCAGCAAACATCCAGCTGCTTCTGCTGATCCCCCGTCCCCCTAACAGCGCCTCCTCCATTGCGGCCAGC
>NW_013571669.1:15967-16221 GCF_000499745.2 Eimeria mitis | reverse complement strand
TGCTGCTGCTGCTGCTGCTGCTGCTGTTGCTGCAGAGGAATCTGCTGCTTTCTTTGCTGCTGCTGCTGCTGCTGTTGCTGCTGCTTCCCCGCACGCATCACGACAAGCTGCTGTGTTGCTGCTGCCTGCAGCACTTCTGCTGCAGCAGCCCACTCTCTGAAAAGATGTCTCTGCTGCTGGTGATAGTGGCTATCTCCATTTTGCTGCGTTTGAGGAGCTGCAGCAGCAGCTGGTGGTGCAGCAGCAGCAGCAGC
>NW_013571669.1:15421-15867 GCF_000499745.2 Eimeria mitis | reverse complement strand
CTGCAGCAGCACAATCAACTGCAGCAGCAGCAGCAGCAGCAGCAAACATCCAGCTGCTTCTGCTGATCCCTCGTCCCCCTAACAGCGCCTCCTCCATTGCGGCCAGTCGATGCAACGCAGCATTTTGCTGCAGCAGCTGCTGCTTTGCTGCTCCCAGCTGCTGCAGCAGCTGCTGCAGCAGCTGCTGCTTCTCCGCCACCACACGCAACAAACACCGCACATCGTCTCGTTCTGCTGCTGCAGCAGTAGCAGCTGCAGCACCTGCTGCAGCTGCGTCGGGTGGGGGCACTGCTGTTGCTGCTGCTGTTGCTGCTGCTGTTGCTGCTGCTGTCATTCGAAGCCCCACAAGGAACTCGCGGGTTAGCTGCTCCCGCAGCAGCACGAGGTGTACGTACACCTCAGCATCTGGTGAGACAGGGGCAAGGGCCTTTGCTGCAGCAGCAACG
>NW_013571669.1:15042-15321 GCF_000499745.2 Eimeria mitis | reverse complement strand
CTGCTGCTGTCATTCGAAGCCCCACAAGGAACTCGCGGGTTAGCTGCTCCCGCAGCAGCACGAGGTGTACATACACCTCAGCATCTGGTGAGACAGGGGCAAGGGCCTTTGCTGCAGCAGCAACCCGGGCGTGGATGGCTGCATGGATAGACAAATATCGCTCCTCCAGCTGCACTGCAACAGCAGCACTATCCGTTCCTGCTGCTGCTGTTGCTGCTGCTGCTGCTGCTGCTGCTGCTGGCGCTGCTGCTGCTGCTGCTGCTGTTGCGGCGAAGGGGA
>NW_013571669.1:14350-14787 GCF_000499745.2 Eimeria mitis | reverse complement strand
GCTGCTGCTGTTGCTGCTGCTTCCCCGCACGCATCACGACAAGCTGCTGTGTTGCTGCTGCCTGCAGCACCTCTGCTGCTGCTGCCCACTCTCTGAAAAGATGTCTCTGCTGCTGGTGATAGGGGTTATCTCCATTTTGCTGTGTTTGAGGAGCTGCAGCAGCAGCTGGTGGTGCAGCAGCAGCAGCAGCAGCAGCAGCAGTAGCAGCGGTGGCTGCTGGTGCTGCTGCTGCAATCCAAGCGAAGATATTGCGGGTCATTGCCTGCGTCTCTCTATACCAAAGGAAGGAGTCATCATCTAGATATGTTGCTGCACTGCAGCAAGCTACTCTCTCCAGCTGCAGCTGCTGCAGCAGCTGCTGCAGCAACGGCAGCTCAGCAGCAGCAGCAGCTGCTGCTGCTACGGTTGCTGCAGCAACTGTACAAGAGTCTGGCTGG
>NW_013571669.1:13830-14250 GCF_000499745.2 Eimeria mitis | reverse complement strand
TCATCTAGATATGTTGCTGCACTGCAGCAAGCTACTCTCTCCAGCTGCAGCTGCTGCAGCAGCTGCTGCACCAACGGCAGCTCAGCAGCAGCAGCAGCTGCTGCTGCCACGGTTGCTGCAGCAACTGTACAAGAGTCTGGCTGGACCTCAAGCAGAGGAGAAGCAGGAGTATAGCTCTGCTGAGGGGGGCACCTACTCTTACCTTGTTCACAGCTGCAGCTACTGCTGCTGCTGCTGCTGCTGCTGCTGCTGCTGCTGCTGCTGCTGCTGCATCTCCATAGGAACGGGGGGGAGCAGCAGACTGTCAGAGGAGAAGAGCCGTTCGCTGCTTTGCTGCAGGCACTGAGGGGGGTCGACGGCCTGCCCCTTGCGCCGCTGCTGGCTGTTGTGCTGCAGCAGCAGCTCCATGCTTCTCCGTGT
>NW_013571669.1:13563-13730 GCF_000499745.2 Eimeria mitis | reverse complement strand
TGCTGCTGCTGCTGCTGCATCTCCATAGGAACGGGGGGGAGCAGCAGACTGTCAGAGGAGAAGAGCCGTTTGCTGCTTTGCTGCAGGCACTGAGGGGGGTCGACGGCCTGCCCCTTGCGCCACTGCTGGCTGTTGTGCTGCAGCAGCAGCTCCATGCTTCTCCGTGC
>NW_013571669.1:13130-13463 GCF_000499745.2 Eimeria mitis | reverse complement strand
CAGCAGCAGCAAAAGATGCTGGGGTCCTTTCAGTTATATCGGCTCCAAATACCGCCGCGTGCGACGGGTGCTTCAGCTGCTGCAACAGCAGCCCTTGCTGCAAGAGTGGGAATGCTGCTGCTGCTGCTGCTGCTGCTGCTGCTGCTGCTGTTGCTGCTGCTGCTGCTGCTGCTGCTGCTGCTTCCCGTGCTGCTGCTGAGGTCTGAGGGGTAGCCATGGGCAGCGCGGCTGAGAGTAGATGGAGGCGTCTCCATAGAAATGCTGCTGTGTCTGCAGTGTTGCCTGCTGCAGCGGCTGCTGCTGCTGCGCCTCTTGCTGCACCTTCTGCTGCAG
>NW_013571669.1:11598-12030 GCF_000499745.2 Eimeria mitis | reverse complement strand
TGCTGTGCCCTTTCCCCAATGTTCTGCAAATACCGCAGGTGTTTGAGGACCTGGGTTCTGGAGCAGCAGTTGCTGCTGCTGCTGCTGCTGTTGCTGCTGCTGCTGCTGCTGCACGTCACTGTTGCTCCGGACCCCGGGGGCTGCTGTGATGGTTGTCACTCCCTGCTTCGACATTTGTGGACAGCAGCAAGGAGCAGCAGCAGTAGCAAGAGGAACAGCAGCAGCAGCAGCAACAGGAGCAGCAGCAGGAACAGCAGCAACAACATGAGCAGCAGCAGCGACAGGAGCAGCAACAGGAGCTGCACCTAACGGAGGAGAATCAGGAGGAAGACGTAGAAGGACCGAGCTGCACAAAGCATCAGCTGCAGCAGCAGCAGCTGCTGGTTCAGCAGCAGCAGATGGTGCAGCAGCAGCAGCAGCAGAAGCAGCAGC
>NW_013571669.1:11150-11498 GCF_000499745.2 Eimeria mitis | reverse complement strand
CTGCTGTGCCCTTTCCCCAATGTTCTGCAAATACCGCAGGTGTTTGAGGACCTGGGTTCTGGAGCAGCAGCAGTCGCTACCGCAGCAGGAGCTGGGGATTGCGTACGGTCCCGCTCAGGTGTATGCTGCTGAGGCAGCAGCGGGTGCTGACGTTGCAGCTGTTGCTGCTGCTGATGCTGCTGCTGGTGTTCCTGCTGCTGCTGCTGCTGCTGCAGCGAAGGCGTCGTGGCTTGTGGCAGCATGCCGCTTTGTGAGGACCTGCTGCTGCTGCTGTTGTCGTTGTTGCTGCTGCTGTTGCTGCTGCTGCTGCTGCTGCTGCTGCCAGGCTGCAAAGGGCGATGAGCAGAC
>NW_013571669.1:8688-11050 GCF_000499745.2 Eimeria mitis | reverse complement strand
GCAGCAGCAGCAGCAGCAGCAGCAGCAAAAGATGCTGGGGTCCTTTCAGTTATATCGGCTCCAAATACCGGCGCGTGCGACGGGTGCTTCAGCTGCTGCAACAGCAGCCCTTGCTGCAGGAGTGGGAACTGCTGCTGCTGTTGCTGCTGCTGCTGCTGTTGCTGCTGCTGCTGCTGTTGCTGCTGCTGCTGCTGCTGCTGCTGCTGCTGCTTCCCGTGCTGCTGCTGAGGTCTGAGGGGTAGCCATGGGCAGCGCGGCTGCGAGTAGATGGAGGCGTCTCCATAGAAATGCTGTTGTGTCTGCAGTGTTGCCTGCTGCAGCGGCTGCTGCTGCTGCGCCTCTTGCTGCACCTTCTGCTGCAACTGCTGCTTCGCTTCCTGTTGCAGCTGCTGCTGTAGCTGCTGCTGCTGCTGCAGCGACAGGTTGTGCTGCGACGCAGCAGCGGAGGCCTCCTGACCGCAGCCACCAGCAGCTGGCTTCCTGCTGCAGCAGCAAGGATGAATGCTGCTGCTGCTGCAGCAGCGGGCGCCCAAGGGAGCAGCAGCAGCAAGAGGAGTGGTGCATGCGTTCTGCCTCTGCTGCTCTAGGTGCGGGCAAGTCAGCTGCTGCAGCTGGTGCTGGCTATGCAGCTGCTGCTCCAGATGCTGCTGCATCTGCTGCTGCTGCATCTGCTGTTGCTGCTGCTGCTGCTGCTGCTGTTGCATCTGCTGCACCTGCTTTATTTGTTTCGTTTGCTCAACCTGCGCCTGTGTCAGTTCTGGCTGTTGCTCTTGGTGCTGCTGCAGTCGCTGCAGCAGCAGCAGCTGCTGCTGCTGCTGCTGCTGCTGCTGCTGCTGGTGCTCGGGGCCTAGGAGGCCCAAGTGCTGCGCATCTGCTTTCAGGAGAGACATCTGCATGCAGCTGCTTCTTCTCTGTCTCCGCGTTGCCGTGCAGCTCCTCTTGTCGCTGCTGGTGGTTCTCCTGCTGCAGCAGCTGGTTGTGCTGCTTCTGCTGCTACTGCATCTGCTGCTGCTGCGGCTGCTGCTGCTGCTGCTGTTGATACGGTGTTGGGGAACGCAGCAGCTGCCGCCGGGGGTTCGCTGCAGCCAGCCGTCTAAGTGCTGCTGTGTCTGTATCTGCTGCTGCTGCCGCTGCATTTGCTGCTGCAGTGGCTGCTGCTGCTGCTGCTGCTGCTGCTGCTGCTGGGGAGTTTGTGAGCCATCCACGAACCAATCCGCTGTCTCACAGACATGAGGGGAAACAACAGCAGCAGGAGCAGCAGCAGCAGCAGCAGCGGGAGCAGCAGCAGCAGCGGCACAGGCAGCACCAGGTGCTGCAGCAGCTGCACCACCGCTAAGACGGAGCCGCACCTCTTGAGGTGTATCGACAGCCCGTAAGGGTGAAACAGCCTCAGCAGCAGCAGCAGCAGCAGCAGCAGCAGCAGTAGCAGCAGCAGTAGCTGTAGCTGTACTAGAAGGAACACCAGCAGCAGCAGTAGCAGCAGCAGCAGAAGGGAGAGCACCTGCTGCCTCTTGTGCTGCTGTGCCCTTTCCCCAATGTTCTGCAAATACCGCAGGTGTTTGAGGACCTGGGGTCTGGAGCAGCAGTTGCTGCTGCTGCTGCTGCTGCTGCTGCTGCTGTTGCTGCTGCTGCTGCTGCACGTCACTGCTGCTTCGGACCCCGGGGGCTGCTGTGACGGTTGTCATTCCCTGCTTCGACATTTGTGGACAGCAGCAAGGAGCAGCAGCAGTAGCAAGAGGAACAGCAGCAGCAGCAGCAACAGGAGCAGCAGCAGGAACAGCAGCAACAACAGGAGCAGCAGCAGCGACAGAAGCAGCAACAGGAGCTGCACCTAACGGAGGAGAATCAGGAGGAAGATGTAGAAGGACCGAGCTGCACAAAGCATCAGCTGCAGCAGCAGCAGCTGCTGGTTCAGCAGCAGCAGCTGGTGCAGCAGCAGCAGCAGCAGCAGCAGCAGTCGCTACCGCAGCAGGAGTTGGGCACTGCGTACGGTCACGCTCAGGTGTATGCTGCTGAGGCAGCAGCGGGTGCTGAGGTTGCAGCTGGTGCTGCTGCTGATGCTGCTGCTGGTGTTCCTGCTGCTGCTGCGGCTGCTGCAGCGAAGGCGTCGTGGCTTGTGGCAGCATGCCGCTTTGTGATGACCTGCTGCTGCTGCTGTTGTCGTTGTTGCTGCTGCTGTTGCTGCTGCTGCTGCTGCTGCTGCTGCTGCTGCCAGGCTGCAAAGGGCGATGCGCAGAGAGAGACAGAGAAGGACGCGAAGAGAGACAGCTGCTGCTGAGTGTCTCCGTTGAGCTGCTGAGCTGAGGAGACGAAAGAGAACAGAGTGAAGCCGCCAAAGGCCCTGCTCCCCCTTGCTGCTGCC
>NW_013571669.1:8028-8664 GCF_000499745.2 Eimeria mitis | reverse complement strand
TGCTGCTGCTGCTGCTGCTGCTGCTGCTGCTGCTGCTGCTGCTGCATTGGTTGTTCTTGTGGAGGAGAAACGCGGACTTGTCCTCAAGCCATGCAGACCCCAGGCTAAGGCCACAGCTGCTGCTGCCGTTGCTTCCGCCGCTGTACCTGGCGCTGCTGTTGCTGTTGATACTGCTGCTTCTGCTGCTGCTGCTGCTGCTGTTGCTGCTTCTTTTGCTGCTCTCTCTGCTGCTGCTGCTGCAAGGCGAGACAGGATGCAGTAGCTGTAGGGTCCCAATGGGGTTAAGATGACCGCCATGTTTGCGCTGCTGTTCTTTCAATCCCCCCTCCTGCTGCTGCTGCTGCACTTGCTGCTGCTGCTGCTGCTGCTGCTGCTGCGGCACCTGGGACTGCTTCTCCACCTTGTCGTGTTGCTGCTGGTGGCGCAGCTGCTTCCTTTCCTCCGCCGGTTTATACTGCTGCTGCTGCTCCCCAGGGGGCTGCTGCTGCTGCTGTTGCTGTTGCTGCTGCTGCGGTCGCTGTTCGTGGTGTTGGCGCTGTTGCTGCTGGAGTTGCTGCTGCTCGCGCTGCTGCTGCTGTTGCTGCAGCACGTGCGTCAGGTCATGACCCATCAATATATCCATAGAGTTCGAGGGGG
>NW_013571669.1:6929-7928 GCF_000499745.2 Eimeria mitis | reverse complement strand
TGCTGCTGCTGCTGCTGCTGCTGCTGCTGCTGCTGCTGCTGCTGCATTGGTTGTTCTTGTGGAGGAGAAAAGACTTGTCCTCAAGCCATGCAGACCCCAGGCTAACGCCACAGCTGCTGCTGCCATTGCTTCCGCCGCTGTACCTGGCGCTGCTGTTGCTGTTGATACTGCTGCTTCTGCTGCTGCTGCTGCTGCTGTTGCTGCTTCTGCTGCTGCTCTCTCTGCTGCTGCTGCTGCATGGCGAGACAGGATGCAGTAGCTGTAGGGTCCCAATGGGGTTAAGATGACCGCCATGTTTGTGCTGCTGTTCTTTCAATCCCCGCTCCTGCTGCAGCTGCTGCACTTGCTGCTGCTGCTGCTGCTGCTGCGGCACCTGGGGCTGCTTCTCCACCTTGTCGTGTTGCTGCTGGTGGTGCAGCTGCTTCCTTTCCTCCGCCGGGTTATACTGCTGCTGCTGCTCCCCAGGGGGCTGCTGCTGCTGCTGTTGCTGGTGCTGCTGCTGCGGTCGCTGTTCGTGGTGTTGGCGCTGTTGCTGCTGGAGTTGCTGCTGCTCGCGCTGCTGCTGCTGCTGCTGCTGCAGCACGTGCGTCAGGTCACGACCCATCAATATATCCATAGAGTTCGACGAGACCCCCAGGGTTGGCTCGTTGTGCTGCTGTGCTGCTGCTGCAGCTGTTCCTGATGCTGCTGCTGGTGCTGCTGCTGCGGTAGCTGCCATGCTTAGCTGGTCACCCGCAGCAGTAGCAGTAGCAGCAGCAGCAGGAGCAGCAGCAGCGACAGCAGCAGCAGCAGCAGTCTGCTCGTATTGAGCGGCAGACGAATGCTTGTCAGCAGCAGCAGCAGCGGAAACAGCAGCAGAAGTGAGTGATGCAGCTGCTGCTTCGTCTGCTGCTGCAGCTGTTGCTGCTTCTGCTGCTGCAGTGTCTCGCGGCTGCCTTTCGAGGTCTAACCGCTTCAGCCACAAACTAAACCTGAGCAAAGCAGCAGCAGCAGCAGCAA
>NW_013571669.1:5004-5627 GCF_000499745.2 Eimeria mitis | reverse complement strand
CGGCTGCCTTTCGAGGTCTAACCGCTTCAGCCACAAACTAAACCTGAGCAAAGCAGCAGCAGCAGCAGCAGCAGAAACAGCAGCAGCAGCAGCAGCAACAGCAGCAGCAGCAACAGCAGCAGCAGCAACAGCAGCAGCAGGTGAAAGTGCTGTGTCTGCGGTGCTGCCTACATATTGAGATGTCTGTACACCCCAGTGCAGCCATCAGCTCTCAAGCCTCTGCACCTGTCTCCTAAACCCTAAACCCTAAACCCTAAACCCTCCTAAACCCTAAACCCTAAACCCTAAACCCTCACCTCACGTTCCCCCCCTTATCCTTCGGAGCCAGCTGGTAGGCCTTATCCAGCAGCAAAGAAGAAAGCCCAGGCACGCACACGTGCAGCACTGTGCGAAAGTGTTGCCTGTCATCACCAAAACCCTAAACCCTAAACCCTAAACCCTAAAACCTAAACCCTAAACCCTAAACCCTAAACCCTATACCAGAACCCGTAAAGCCTAAACCCTTAACCCTAAACCTGGAACCCTAAAGCCTATACTGTAAACCCTAAACCCTAAACCCTAGACGCTAAACACTAAAGTCTAAACCCTAAACCCTAACGTTTGCAACACCGAGCGGCTAGAGA
>NW_013571669.1:3095-3588 GCF_000499745.2 Eimeria mitis | reverse complement strand
ACAGACACTGCGTCTGCAGCTGCTGCAGCGCGATGCCGACCTCCACCTGGGAGACGTCGACTCCAGCCAAGTCTACGAAGGCCTCCAGCCACGTCAGCGTCAGCTTTCTCTCTGCATGCAGCAGCAGCAGCAGCAGCAGCAGCAGCAACAGCAGCAGCAGCAGCAGCCGGTCAGCCCCAGCATTGCATTGGCAGCAACACCTGCAGTAATTTAGATGATCATCATTTAGGGACATCTGCATGCATTCTCTCCTGCTGCTGCTGCAGCAACATTACAAGCAGCAGAAGCAACAGCAGCAGCAGCAGCAGGCGCAGACGCAGCAGCAGCAGCAGCAGCAGCAGCAGATGCAGTAGGAGGAATGAGCCTAACCGAGTAGCTTGGCTTCTTCTTCTGCTGTGACTCCCCCATTTCCACCAGCTGCTGTGCCCTGTTGTTGGTGCAGGTTGCTGTTGCCAGCAGCAACACATGCAGCAGCAGCAGCAGCAGCAGGAGA
>NW_013571669.1:2765-2905 GCF_000499745.2 Eimeria mitis | reverse complement strand
GCAGCAGCAGCAGCAGCAGCAGCAACACCAGCAGCAATAGCAACCCTATGGGTACTGCTTAGTACGGAGATTTATGTCCTGCAGAAGTCTCTCTGTCTCCTCCTTACTAGCTGAAACAGCAGCAGCAACAGCAGCAGCAA
>NW_013571669.1:2286-2665 GCF_000499745.2 Eimeria mitis | reverse complement strand
GCAGCAGCAGCAGCAGCAGCAGCAACACCAGCAGCAATAGCAACCCTATGGGTACTGCTTAGTACGGAGACTTATGTCCTGCAGAAGTCTCTCTGTCTCCTCCTTACAAGCTGAAACAGCAGCAGCAACAGCAGCAGCAACAGCAACAGCAACAGCAGCAGCAGCAGCAGCAGCAGCAGCAGCAGCAGCAGCAGCAGCAGCAGCAGTGGCTGAGGTGTCTGCGGACTTTTCTGCAATTCTGCCGAGGATGATGTGGAGGTACTCATCAGTGAAGACAGCAAAAGAAGGAGCTCGTGTGCCTCTTCTCATATTTGAACTCTGCTGCTGCTGCTGCTGCTGCTGCTGCTGCTGTTGCTGCTGCCTGTCTCCGTCTAGAAGT
>NW_013571669.1:1373-2186 GCF_000499745.2 Eimeria mitis | reverse complement strand
CAGCAGCAGCAGCAGCAGTGGCTGAGGTGTCTGCGGACTTTTCTGCAATTCTGCCGAGGATGATGTGGAGATACTCATCCGTGAAGACAGCAAAAGAAGGAGCGCGTGTGCCTCTTCTCATATTTGAACTCTGCTGCTGCTGCTGCTGCTGCTGCTGCTGCTGCTGCTGTTGCTGCTGCCTGTCTCCGTCTAGAATCTCGTCTGCAGCGAAGAAGTCTTCAGGCTGCTGTTCATACGGACTGTCTCCTTGCTGCTGTCTGTGGTGTATTTGTTGCATGTTCTGTTGAGGCGGCCTTATCTGCTGCTGCTGCTGCTGCTGCAGTTGCTGCTGCTGCAGCACATGCATATGTTGTTGTTGGTGTATGGGCAGGGGTGGTGGTTGTGTGTGTCTGTGTACGAAGGCCTGAAGAAAGGGATCCCTGAGTAGGTGTGTTGGTGTGGGTCTGCGTGTGGGGTCTTTCTGTAGCATGGCTGCGAGGAGACGGTGTAGATGGGGTGTATATACAGTGCTGATGGGCTCTATGGGGGCAAAGGCAATGGTCCATACAAGAGAAATAAAAGAGTCAGCAGCAAAAGCACTACGAAAAGTACATAACTCATACAGTATACACCCCAATGCCCATACATCGCTCTTCACTGTATACGGCTGAGACTCTAACATCTCTGGAGACATATATTGGGGTGTACCGACAGCTGTTGTAGCCACACCCAGTGTTGCTGTCATCACCTTACTTATACCGAAATCCCCTATCTTTAGACTCACACTCCTGCTGCTGCTGCTCCTGCTGCTGCTGCTGCTGCTGCTGCTGCTGG
>NW_013571669.1:0-1273 GCF_000499745.2 Eimeria mitis | reverse complement strand
CTGCAGCGAAGAAGTCTTCAGGCTGCTGTTCATACGGACTGTCTCCTTGCTGCTGTCTGTGGTGTATTTGCTGCATGTTCTGTTGAGGTGACCTTATCTGCTGCTGCTGCTGCTGTTGCTGCTGCAGTTGCTGCTGCTGCAGCACATGCATATGTTGTTGTTGGTGTATGATGGGCAGTGGTGGTGGTTGTGTGTGTCTGTGTACGAATGCTTGTAGAAAGGGATCCCTGAGTAGGTGTGTTGGTGTGGGTCTGCGTGTGGGGTCTTTCTGTAGCATGGCTGCGAGGAGACGGTGTAGATGGGGTGTATATACAGTGCTGATGGGCTCTATGGGGGCAAAGGCAATGGTCCATACAAGAGAAATAAAAGAGTCAGCAGCAAAAGCACTACGAAAAGTACATAACTCATACAGTATACACCCCAATGCCCATACATCGCTCTTCACTGTATACGGCTGAGACTCTAACATCTCTGGAGACATATATTGGGGTGTACCGACAGCTGTTGTAGCCACACCCAGTGTTGCTGTCATCACCTTACTTATACCGAAATCCCCTATCTTTAGACTCACACTCCTGCTGCTGCTGCTGCTGCTCCTGCTGCTGCTGCTGCTGCTGATGGTGCTGCTGATGGTGCTGCTGGGTAAGACTGGAGATAGAAGGATGTTGCTCGGCTTCAGGTCGCGGTGCAACACACGCTGCGAGTGCACGTACTCAAGGCCCCACAGCAGCTGCAGCAGCCATTCCAGTATTTGCTGCTCTTCTAGCAACTCTCCACATTCTGCTGCTGCTGCTGCTGCTGCTGCTGCTGGTGATGATGATGCTGCTTCTCCTCTTCCTGCTGGTGCAGCTGCTACTGCTGTTGCACCAGCAGCAGCAGCTGTCTCTTCTCTCCCCGCGGCGCTGCTAGGGGCAGCACCGGAGGGGCCCCCACATGGGGGGCCCCCTGAGGGGCCCCCCAGCTGCTTGGGGGGCCCCCGTCTCTTATCTAAGAAAGATGTCAGGTCCCCACCAGCGCAGTACTCCATCACAATAACTAGAAAAGTATTTAATATAACAAAAGACTCAACGCAACGAACCACGTACGGGTGGCGGAGACGCTTCATCAGCTGATAGAAAAAAAAAAAAAAGAAGAGACAGGCAAACTGGAGACAGAGACAGATATAGATATATAGACAAGAGATAGAGATATGTATTTATAAAAGGGATTGAGATAGAGATATTAAGAAGAGACAGAGACATATATATATATATATATATATATATATATATAT
>NW_013571668.1:1865-6257 GCF_000499745.2 Eimeria mitis | reverse complement strand
ATATATATATATATATATATATATATATATATATATATATATATCTGTATATATATATATATATATATATTTGTTGTTGTATTTCTGCTGTATATACACACAAAGAAGAACTCCTCATTTATCAAGCCCCAAACGACCCACCCACAAACAAATCATCACACACGCCATCCATATACACGCATGCGCACGCATGCATGCATGCATGCATGCATGCATGCATGCATGCATGCAAGCATGCGTCTGAATGCATGCATGCATGCATGGATGCATGCAAGCAGGCGTCTGTATGCGTGTATGCATGCACATGCATGCAGATGCATGCACATGCATGCAGATGCATGCACATGCATGCAGATGCATGCATGTGCATGCATGGAGCAAATGAGAGAGGGCAGTGCGTTGCTGAAGTTGCGGATGGGGGTGCAGCGAAATAATCTAATAAATATAAACACCAATATATTTATATTTATTTTTATTTTTATTTTTATTTTTATATTTTTATTTTTATTTATATATACTTATTTATATTATATGTATTTGTATTTATCTATTTTACATATATATATATATATATATATATATATATATATATATATATATNTATATATATATATATATATAATATATATATATAGATGCATATATATTTGTTGTGTATTTTCTTTGTTTTGTGTGTGTTGTTCTCTGTTTATATTATGGAGGCAAATTTATTTATTTATTTATACAAAAATAAATATAAATAAAAAAATAAATATTTATTTATTTATATTTATTTGTTTAGTTGTTTACACCCCAGCCTATGCATGCATGCAACAAAGAAAATAAATAAATAAATAAAGAAGAAAGAAACATATAAAATAAATAAAAAGATAAATGAAGATATAAACAAATAAATAAATAAAGAGATAGAGATAAAGAAAGAAAAAATAAAACAAAACAAAACAAAACAAAACAAAACAAAATAAATAAAGATGAGGTGTATAGAGAGATAATCAAGTGCTTTTTCTCTCTCCTTTTTTTTTTTTTCTTTTTTCTTTTTTCTTTTTTTCTTTTCTTTTTTCTCTTTTTTTTTGTTTCTTTTTCTTTCTCCTTTTCTTTTTTTGTTTTTCTTTTTTTTTCTTTTTTTTATTTTTATCTTTCTTTTCTTTTTCTTTTTTTTTGTTCCTCTTTCTCTCGTTTCTTCTTCTTTTTCTATTTTTCTTTTTTTTTTTAATTATTTTATTTTTTCTTTTTTTCTTTTTTTTTCTTTTTTGTTTTGTTTTTTCTCTTTCTCTCCTTCCTGCATGCATCATCTCCTCCCCCCTTTCCTTCTTTCTTTCTCTCTTTCTTTCTCTCTTTCTCTCTTTATTTATTTTTTTAATATCTTTTTATCTTTATTTATTTCTCAATGAATAACCACAGACCATCCCCCCCCGCATAAAAATTCATCCGAAAATTAGGGTTTAGGGTTTAGGGTTTCCACCCTTTCCTCTCCCCCCAAACCCTAAACCCTAAACCCTAAACCCTAAACCCTAAACCCTGTATTATATTTTTCTTCTTCTTCTGCAGTCAACAAAAGGAATACACCCCCCTAGACTAGAGAAGCAATCCTTAAGTGCAGCAGAAGCAGATTGGGGCTGTACAAAGAAGAAAGTAAGAACAGCAGCAAGAAGAGAGGGAACAGCAGCACAAATCATCATTGTGGATAGACCCCAATTGGATAGGGTCACCTTCATTATATAAATACCAGCAACAGCCCCAACCTTACCTAGAGCTGCAGATACACCCGAATATGTAGACCGTACAGAAGGAGGAAAAACAACAGAAGGTAATATAAATGTTGTTATGCTAGCACCCCAATTAATAAAGAAATTAATAATAGATAGTATAATTAATTGAGGCCATCCATATTGCTGCAGCATGCATGCAGCAGCAGAAAGAAGAAAACAAGAAAAAGCTAAACCTATAAACCCCCAGAACTGCAACCACTTAACCCCCATCTTTCTCAATACTAATATACCCATATAACACCCAGGAATACCTATAGAATTTAAAAATATATTTTGTTTTATTATATCCTCGACTTGTGTTTTTTTTCCCCATATAACCTCTGTTATCTCTGGCTGCACCAGCAGCACACCATAGGCTGTTACGTCATATAGTAGCCAGCATACACCCGTCCCCAGGAGAGAACGCCAATAAGTTTTTTTTATAAATATATTTAAAAAAGAAAGAGTTATATTGGGGTGTATATACTCCTTAGAATCCTTGAGTCTCCATGCAGGTAGCCATACAAAGAAAGCAGGAATACACCCGAAACATAATAAAACCCTAAAACATATCTCTATAGAACCACTGGTTAACCACCATAAAAATAAAGATAAAATATAAGGAAATAATATACCGGGTACATTCATAGAATAAGCTAAAGATACACGTAAACATCTATCATCTTCTTTTGTTGAATTTGTGCTTTCTGCTGCTGTCACNAATAAGCTAAAGATACACGTAAACATCTATCATCTTCTTTTGTTGAATTTGTGCTTTCTGCTGCTGTCACTGCACTAAGAGGATAAACACCCCCCGACCCCACCCCTAATATAAACCTAAAAACCCCAATTATAATCGTAATAGATAGAGCTGAACCCCAAGAAAATAAAGAAGAACCTAAAGCACCAAAACCCACTAAAAATAATGTTAATATCATCGCCAAGCGGCGACCTATAAGGTCACCTAGATTCCCCATAACACACATACCAACGATAGCACCAGCATAAGAAAGCATCTTTATTGTTCCGTTTCCTACTACAGATTCAAGTGTCTGTCTATACACCTCATCCTGATTCATAATAAATAAAGCTATTGAGGTCACCACAAAATTATAATTACTAGAAAATACAGCTAAACAAGGTACTAATAAACTCGAACATTTCTCTCTATCCACACATAAAGATTTACATACACCCCGAGGAGATTCAACACAACTAGATAGAGATGTGTTCGTCGTCTCTTCTTTGCTTTCTCCTCCTCCTGCTGCTGCTGCAGCAGCAGCTGCTGCTGCTGCTGCTGCTGCTGATGATGATGGTTCTGCTGCTGATGAGGATGAGGAGGAGGATGATGCTGCTTCTCTCGTGTTTGCTGCTGTCTCGTGAGACAGCTTGCTGCACTCCGCCCAGGCGCTGGGGCTCGTCATCTCTTCGCTTATAAGTTTACCTGCGGGAGCCATTTTCAGTATGAAGGCGTCGTCAGCTGCAGCAGAAGAATTTAAGTTTGTGTTAAGAGTTAAAGTATCAGAACCCACACGAGCCAGCTGCTGCTCTGCTGTTTCTCCTGGGGTCGTGCTGCGAGAGGTGTCTGCTGCTGTACCAACAGCAGCAGCAGCAGCAGCAGCAGCAACAGAAACAGATGCAGCAGCAACAGATACTGGGGCCTCTTCTTCTAGCTCTAATGCAGAAGAAGGAGGAGGAGCTGAAAAAGAACTGCTGTTGTTGCTGGAGAGATGCTCTGCTGGGGAATGCGGCTGCGGGGGGGTGTGCACCGGAGCAGAGGTTGAAACTTCTTCGTTTCTTCTGTCTCGCGAGGGAGAAATAGGATTCAGGGGGTTTATAGAGGGAGAGGATGAGGGCGAGGGCCGCCCAGAAGAAAGAAAGGCCATGGGCTTCTTATTCAATTCGTAAATATTCTGAAATGGGGGTTTGATCGGCCTGATGAGGAGAGGCAGAAGCAGCAGAAAGCGGCAGCAGCAACGAGAGAAACCTCAAGGATTCGCGACGCACAGAGGGAATACATGAGAAAAAAAAACAAATTCATGAATTATTTTTATTTATTTATCTATTAAATACAATAAAAACACAAAATTACACAAAATTTTTAGCTTTTCGTGTTTTATGAATTGCAGCCACAGCACCCGAAACCAGTATCAGCATCAACTGCTGGGGTGTATGTACACCTGCGCCGACACCGGAAACCCTACAGCAACTTTCTGCTTATTTCACGAATATTTTGGGGTTATTTCAGCTTAATATGCACACATTTCGCATAGAATGCCTCCATTCAACGCCACTCAACAAACCGTAATAAACCCTAAACCCTAAACCCTAAACCCTAAACCCTAAACCCTAACTCGTGGGCTGCTGCCGATCGGCGGCTCTCTGTGGGTGGGGCTTTTTAAATTCCCCTTTTCTTTCATCTTTATAAATATACTAACCACAAACCCCCATCCACAAACCCTTTACTCAACAGAAACCCAACAACGAGGGTTTAGGGTTTAGGGTTTATGGTCTAGGGTTTAGGGTTTAGGGTTTAGAGTTCACAATTGAATGGTTTCTATTGCTACCAACACAACCAAACAAGAAGAGTACATCTCTCCTCAGGCTCTATATCTTATCTTTACTATGTAACTTTCGGTTTATG
>NW_013571668.1:0-1765 GCF_000499745.2 Eimeria mitis | reverse complement strand
ATATATATATATATATATATATATATATATATATATATATATATATATATATATATGTATATATATATGATTCCGTTTATTATATTTTTTTTGTTGTCTGTCGTTTGTTATTTGTTTTTATTGGGGTTTATTTCTTTAAGCGAATATTTTGCTGTAGTTAATATTTCTCGTTTTTAAGGGTTTAGGGTTTAGCCCTAAACCCTAAACCCTAAACCCTAAACCCCCACCATCTCCCCAAAGCCGTAAACCCTAAACCCTAAATCCCAAACCCCTATCCCCCCAAAGTACTGAAACGAGAAATAAATAGAAAAATTATGATTTAGGGTTTAGGGTTTAGGGTTTTTTATTTTTTACTTTAAATAATATTTTTTATTTTTATAATACACTCAACTGAGTTTGCTACCAGCAGCATAGAACACCAAAACAAAAATTATTTTATTTATTTTTATTTTATTGATTTTTATTTTATTTTATTTTATTTAAAATGCATGCAAGAATGCATGCATGCATGCAGAGCATTTTGTTGTCTCCACTAAAGCAACGAAAATTAAATAAATTTTTGTTTGCTGCAGCAAATACAACACTCTCTAGCCAAATGCTTACGTTGCTGCTGCTGCTTCTGCTGCTGCTGCAGTTGCTGCTGCAGTTGCTGCAGCTGCTGCACCTGCTGCTGCAGTTGTTGTAACTGCTGCTGCAGTTGCTGCTACTGCTGCTGCAACTGGCGCTCCGGATGCTGCAGCAGGTGCTGCTGCAGCAGGTGCTGCTGCAGCAGGTGCTTCTGCTGCATATCCTGCTGCAGCAGGTGCTGCTGCTGCAGCTTATGCTGCTGCAGTTGTTACTGCAGTTGCTGCTGCATCTGCTGCTCCTGCAGCTGCTGCTGTTACAGCAGCAGCTGCTGCAGTTGCTGCAGATCCTGCTG
Organism: Eimeria mitis; assembly: GCF_000499745.2. NCBI lineage: Eukaryota > Apicomplexa > Conoidasida > Eucoccidiorida > Eimeriidae > Eimeria > Eimeria mitis. The sequence continues at coordinate 846 of NW_013571668.1, read as the reverse complement.
CAGCAAATTCTGCTGCTGCAGGTTATGCTGTTGCTGCTGCAGCAGCTGCTGCTGTTGCTGCTGCAGCAGCTGCTGCTGTTGCTGCTGCTGCCCCATAGAGGAGAGCAGCAGAATATAAACACAAAAAGGCGGCGGATGTATGCTGGGGTGGAGAGTGCTGAGGTGTCTGTACACCTCAAACTAAAGCGATGTAAAATAAAAAGTAAAAATTAAAATATCTTTTGTCTTGAAGAAGTTTAATTGGCTGGATTGATGCCTCTGCTGCTGCTGCTGCTGCTGCTGCTGCTGCAGCAGCAGCAAATTCTGCTGCTGCTGTTGCTGCTGCAGTAGCTGGTGCTGCTGCTGTTGCTGCTGCAGAAGCTGTTGCTGCTGTTGTTGTTGCAGCAGCTGCTGCTTCTGCTGCTGTTGCTGGTGCAGCAGCTGCTGCTTCTGCTGCTGTTGCTGGTGCAGTAGCTGCTGCTGCTGCTGTTGCTGCTGCTGCAGTAGCTGCTGCTTCTGCTGCTGTTGCTGCTGTTGCTGCTGTTGCTGCTGCTATCAATGACTCTGCTCCCTCGGCAGCTGCCGCTGCAGCAGTTACTGCTGCTGCTACAACTGCTGCTGCAAACGACTCTTGACCCCTCTGCCGTTGCTGCTGCTGCTGCTGTTGCTGCTGCTGCCGCAAAAGCAGCTGCTGCAGCAGCAGCAGCAGCAGCATCTGCTGCTGCTGCTGCTACCCCGGTGTCTTCTGCGTTTGGAGTTTGTGTTGGTTGTGTGTGCAGCAGCAAGAGAGGTATTTATGTGTATATTAAGAGTTTATCAGTATTAACATTTCTGCTGCTGCTGCTGCTGCTGCTGCTGCTGCTGCTG
>NW_013571667.1:5599-5711 GCF_000499745.2 Eimeria mitis | reverse complement strand
AAGAAGAGAGTAGTAAGCATCTGCACACAAACCCTAAACCCTAAACCCTAAACCCTAAACCCTAAACCCTGAATTTTATACAATCCATACAAATACACCACCAACACCCTTG
>NW_013571667.1:4543-5344 GCF_000499745.2 Eimeria mitis | reverse complement strand
TTATACGGGATTAAAAATTTATCTTTAACCCTAAACCCTAGGGTTTATAGCACAGAAAAAAAAAAAAAAAAACTAAACCCTAAACCCTAATTTACTTGCGTTGTATTCCTTTCGCAGTACAACAACACAAACCCTAAACCCTAAACCCTAAACCCTAAACCCTAAACCCTAAACCCTAATTTACTTGTCTGGATGCAAACGTTTACACAAAGAATAATATGCTTTTCGTATTTCTGCTGCAGTTGCATTCGGTGAAACCCCAAGAAGAGAGTAGTAAGCATCTGCACACAAACCCTAAACCCTAAACCCTAAACCCTAAACCCTAAACCCTAAACCCTGAATTTTATACAATCCATACAAATACAACACCAACACCCTTAGATTCATGTTAGGGTTTAGGGTTTAGGGTTTAGGGTTTAGGGTGTGTTCAATAGGGTTTTAATAACACATGAAATGAGTTGAATTTCTTAAAAAATTAAAATAAGGGTTTAGGGTTTAGGGTTTAGGGTTTAGGGTTTAGGGTTTACCTGCAGAGGTTTCAGGCTGTACATACACCCCAGATTCAGTTGAATTTTTTTTTATTTTTTTTTTATTTTTTTCTTCTTTCTCCCCCCCCTCATTGTCTCGGCACTCAGCAGCCCGCATCACAAACCCTAAACCCTAAACCCTAAACCCTAAACCCTAAACCCTAAACCCTAAACCCTAAACCCTGAGTTAGAAGCTGCGTATATCGCAACAAAAGCTGCATTTATTAATGAATCCAAAAAACCCTCGGACAGTTGCAAGTTGACATATACCAGA
>NW_013571667.1:2938-3485 GCF_000499745.2 Eimeria mitis | reverse complement strand
GCAGCAGCAGCAGCTGCTGCTTCCAGCAACAAGAATAGCAGCAGCAGCAGCAGCAGCAGCAGCAGCAGCAGCAGCAGCAATAGAAGCAGCAGCAATAGCAGCAGCAGCAGTATCAGTAGCAGCAGCAATTGCTGTTGAGCGAGCTGCAGCAACAGCAGCAGCAACAGCTGCAACAGCACTAACAGCAGCAGCAGCAGCAGCAGCAACAGCAACAGCAGCACCAACAGCAGCAGCAGCAGCAGCAGCAGCAACAGCAGCAGCAGCAGCAGCAGCTGCATAAACAATGCAGTGCAGAGGAAACGAGCTGCATATATTTTCGAGGCCTGTTGCTGCTGCTGCTGCAGCAGCAGCAGCAGCAGCAGCCCGTGCATGGTTCCCATCTTCAGCAGCAGCAGCAGCAGCAGCAGCAGCAACAGCAGCAGCAGCTCCAGCTGCTGCTGCTGCTGCTGCTGCTGCGAATGCTAGGGCTGCATGCACCAGCAGCAGCAGCAGCAGCAGAAGCAGCAGCAGCAGCTGCTGCTGCTGTAGACAGCAGCTACACAGACAG
>NW_013571667.1:2315-2838 GCF_000499745.2 Eimeria mitis | reverse complement strand
GAGGAAACGAGCTGCATATATTTTCGAGGCCTGTTGCTGCTGCTGCTGCAGCAGCAGCAGCAGCAGCAGCTCGTGCATGGTTCCCATCGTCAGCAGCAGCAGCAGCAGCAGCAGCAGCAACGGCAGCAGCAGCTCCAGCTGCTGCTGCTGCTGCTGCTGCCGCTGCGAATGCTAGGGCTGCATGCACCAGCAGCAGCAGCAGCAGAAGCAGCAGCAGCAGCTGCTGCTGCTGTAGACAGCAGCTACACAGACAATGGCTGCTACCGCAGCAACCGACAATGCCTGCTGCTGCTGCTGCTGCTGCAGCAGCAGCAGCAGCAGCAGCAGCAGCAAATGTTCGTTTTGCTGCGTTGCACACAGCAGCAGCAGCAAACGGAGCAGCAGTAGCAAGTTTCAGCAGCAGCAGCAGCAGCAACAGCAGCGGCAGCAGCAACAGCAACAACAGCAGCAGCAGCAGCAGCAGCAGCAAAAACAACGATCACAAAGACAGCAGCACAGCTTGCGAACCAAGCAGCAGCAGCAG
>NW_013571667.1:1602-2240 GCF_000499745.2 Eimeria mitis | reverse complement strand
CCACCCCCACCCCCACCCCGACCACCAGCAGCAACAACAATACCAACAACAACAACAGCAGCAACAACAGCAACAGTAGCAGCAACAGCAACAGCAGCAACAGCAGCAGCAGCAGCAGCAGCAGCAGCAGCAGCAGCCCGATGGACAGCAGCATAATAGATAAATGGTTTTTATCGATCGACGCAAACCGTGATGGTTTAATTTCGCAGAGAGAATTCAGAACTTGGTACTTCTTGCATTTTATACAAACACAGCAGCAGCAGCAGCAGCAGCAGCAGCAGCAGCAGCAGCAGCAGGAGCTGGAGCAGGGGATGCAGCAGCAGCAGCAGGAGCTGCAGCAGGAGCTGCAGCAGCAGGAAGGGGAGGAGAAAGAAAAGGGGGAGAAAAATGAAGGGGTTAAGAGCTGTGGTGGTGATGCTGCTGCTGCTGCTGCTGCTGCTGCGGATACAAGCAGCAGCAGCAGCAGCAGCAACAGCAGCAGCAGCAGCAGCAGCAGCAGGAAAGATATGGGTTCTGGTGTTTGTTCTAATAGTAGCTGCAGCAGCAACCAGATAACGCAGCAGCAGATGCAGCAGCAAATGCAGCAGCGGCTGCTGCTGCTGGAAGCAGAAGCAGCAGCACTAAGAGCTGCAGGCTCA
>NW_013571667.1:1245-1502 GCF_000499745.2 Eimeria mitis | reverse complement strand
GCAACCAGATAACGCAGCAGCAGATGCAGCAGCAAATGCAGCAGCGGCTGCTGCTGCTGGAAGCAGAAGCTGCAGCACTAAGAGCTGCAGGCTCACAGCAGCAGCAGCAGCAGCAGCAGCAGCAGCAGCAGCAGCAGCAGCAGCAGCAACCGATCAGCAGCAAACAAATAATGTTAATTGTTCTTCGTAGTTCTGTTCCTTATATTGGATTTGGATTCATGGATAACTGGTGAGTTGCTGCTGCTGCTGCTGCTGCT
>NW_013571666.1:5986-6258 GCF_000499745.2 Eimeria mitis | reverse complement strand
TTCTCTCTCTAGAACACAATTAAATAAATACACCGAACAAACGCAAATATTTATTTATTTATTTATTTATATTTATTTATTTATTTATTTATTTATATTTATATTTATATTTATATAAACACTTACAGCCTCTTCTATAGTATTAAATTTATAAATACAAACAACAGGCCCAAATATTTCTTCTCTATAAAATAATAAAAACAACTACAACTAACAACACAAATATATATTTATTTATTTATTTATATTTATTTATAAATATAAATAAATAA
>NW_013571666.1:2927-3350 GCF_000499745.2 Eimeria mitis | reverse complement strand
GTGTATATATAAATATATAAATATATAAATATATATATATATATATATATATATATATAAATATCTTACTGCTTGTTGTATAAGTGTACAAAGAGCAAGAGCAGAGAGCGGGGACTTTTCGCTTAAATACACACATACATAAATAAATATAAATACAAATAAATAAATAAAATAGATGAATAAATAAATAAATAAATATAAATAAATATAAATAAATATAAATAAATAAATAAATAAATATCTTACTGCTTGTTGCACTAGTGTACATAAAGCAAGAGCAGAGAGCGGGGACTTCTCGCTTGTTTTAACAACAACTTTATATACATAAATAAATAAACAAACAAATAAAATAAATAAATAAATAAATAAACAAACAAATAAATAAATAAATAAATATAAATATATCTTACTGCTTGTTGTATA
>NW_013571666.1:0-2827 GCF_000499745.2 Eimeria mitis | reverse complement strand
CAGAGAGCGGAGACTTTTCGCTTATATACACACATAAATAAATAAATATAAATACAAATAAAGAAATATAAACATAAATATATATAAATAAACACAAATATAAATAAACACAAGTATAAATAAAATAAACAAATAAATAAATATATATATATATATATATATATATATATATATATATATATATATATATATATATCTTACTGCTTGTTGCACTAGTGTACATAAAGCAAGAGCAGAGAGCGGAGACTTTTCGCTTGTTTATATATTTATCTTTATATATTCGTGTATATATAAATATATAAATATATAAATATATATATATATATATATATTTATCTTACTGCTTGTTGTATAAGTGTACAAAGAGCAAGAGCAGAGAGCGGGGACTTTTCGCTGATATATAACACATAAATATAAACATAAATAAGTAAATAAATAAATAACATAAACAAATAAATAAATAAATAAATAAATAAATATATATATATATATATATCTTACTGCTTGTTGCACTAGTGTACAAAGAGCAAGAGCAGAGAGCGGGGACTTTTCGCTAGTTTTAACAACAACAGTACAGCCACAAGCGAGAGCTGCTGCTGCCTTCATCACCGTCAGCATCAAAGGGAAGTTCCAGGGTACTATCTGTATATATAAAACAAAATAAAATAAATATATAAATATAAATATATAAATATAAATATATAAATATAAATATAAATAAATATTTATTTATATTTGTACTTTGTTTTAGTTTTTTTTAGTTTTTTTTGGTTTGTTGCTGCCTTCATCACCGTCAGCATCAAAGGGAAGTTCCAGGGTACTATCTGTAAATAAATAAATATAAATAAGTAAATATAAATAAATATAAATATAAATATATATAAATATATATAAATATTTATTTATATGTGGACTTTGTTTTAGTTTTTTTTAGTTTTTTTTGGTTTGTTGCTGCTGTTGCTGCTGCCTTTATCACCGTCAGCATCAAAGGGAAGTTCCAGGGTACTATCTGTATATATAAAACAGAATAAAATAAATATATAAATATAAATATATAAATATAAATATATAAATATAAATATATATAAATATTTATTTATATGTGGACTTTGTTTTAGTTTTTTTTAGTTTTTTTTGGTTTGTTGCTGCCTTTATCACCGTCAGCATCAAAGGGAAGTTCCAGGGTACTATCTGTATATAAAAATAAATAAATATAAATAAATATAAATAAATATAAATATAAATAAATATAAATACAAATAAATATAAACATAAATAAATATATATATGCTTATTTTGTTTTAGTTTGTTTTAGTTTTTTTTTAGTTTTAGTTTTTTTTGGTTTGTTGCTGTTGCCTTCATTACTGTTAGCATCAAAGGGAAATTCATTTATAAATAAATAAATAAATAAATAAATAAATAAATAAATAACATAAATAAATAAATAAATAAATATTTATATTTATATTTATATTTATAAATATAAACTTACAGCAGCAACAACCCCAACCGGCTCCCTTCTTGTATGACACGATATTTTATCGTTATTAGAAACGGGAATATAAATAAACATAAACAAACAACTAAACAAATAAATAAATAAATAAATAAATAAATAAAATAAATAAATATATATATATATATATATAAAGACTTACAGCAGCAACGACCCCAACCGGCTCTCTCCTTGTATGACAAGAGATCTTATCGTTATTAGAAACGGGAATATAAATAAACATAAACAAACAAATAAACAAATATAAACAAACAAGCAAGTAAATAAATAAATAAATAAATAAATATATTTATTTATATTTATATTTATATAAACTTACAGCAGCAACGACCCCCACGGGTTCTCTCCTTGTATGACAAGAGATCTTATCGTTATTAGAAACGGGAATATAAGAACCCCCCGTAATTTTATCGGACCAGCCAGAGTAGTAGAGAAGGTGTTCTATGCATGCATCTATATCCTTTCTGTATTTATAAATAAATAAATAAATAAATAAATAAATAAATAAATAAATAAATAAATAAATAAATAAATAAATATAAATATATATTACTATCTATCTGTATTTATTTATTTACTATAAAAATAAATATAAATAAATAAATAAATAAATAAATAAATAAATAAATAAATAAATAAATAAATATATTTACCTAGCATACTGTATAGGTTTCCCTACATTAATAGATTCAATCTGCGCTATCTTTTCTTTTTTATAAAACAACATAAAAACAAATAAATATTGCAAAAAAAAAAAAAAATTAAATAAATATATTATTTTTATTTATTTATTTATTTATTTATTTATTTATTGGTTTATTTATTTATTTATTTATTTATTTATTTATTTATTTATTTATTTATTTATTTATTTATTTATTTATTTAGCTTACCTAGCATACTGTATAGGTTTCCCAACATTAATAGATTCAATCTGCGCTATCTTTTCTTTTTTATAAAACAACATAAAAACAAATAAATAAATAAATAAATAAAAAACAAAAAACTATTTATTTATTTATTTATTTATTTTTATGTTTTTAACATACCTAGCATACTGTATAGGTTTCCCAACATTAATAGATTCAATCTGTGCTATCTTTTCTTTGTGCTGCTGCAGCAGCAACGCGAGCTGCTGCAGCAGCTCTCCTCTTCTTCTTGCGCTTATATCTAAAGACCAAAAACCAAAAGCTTTGTGGGCTGCTGATACTGCTAAGTCTATGTCGGCCTCGCTGCAACACATAAATATATAAATAAATATATATATATATATATATATATATATATATATATATATATATATATATATAT
>NW_013571665.1:6490-6708 GCF_000499745.2 Eimeria mitis | reverse complement strand
TATATATATATATTTATATATATTATACTAACATTTCTAAATATCTAAATATGGGCGCCGGGAGTTGGGGCTGGCTTTTTTCTGCATGCATCTGAGTTTAATATTTTATAATTGAGAGCAATCTATATAAATATATTTATTTATATATAATAATTTATTTATTAACAAAAAATTATTTTTTATAGATAGAGGTGCCAGCGTGTTTTCTCTCTTTGTTT
>NW_013571665.1:6081-6427 GCF_000499745.2 Eimeria mitis | reverse complement strand
AAAAAAAAAAAAAAAAAAAAAAAAAAAAAAAATTTAAAAAAATTAAAAAAATTAAAAAAATTAAAAATAAAATTAAAAATAAAATAAAAAATAAAAAATAAAAAAATAAAAAATAAAAAAATAAAAATAAATAAATTGTTTCCTACGGAGACACCTCACGCCCCCGCCACGGATTTGCGGCGCTTATTAATATATTACATATATAGTACTAATATATTATATATATAAAATATTAATATATTATATATAAAATATTAATATATTATATATAAAATATTAATATATTATATATAAAATATTAACATATAGTATATATATATACATATATATATATATAATATTAACA
>NW_013571665.1:5554-5936 GCF_000499745.2 Eimeria mitis | reverse complement strand
TATATATATATATATATATATATATATATATAAAATATTAATATAATATATATAAAATATTTATATATAAAATATTTATATTTTATATATAAAATACTAACCCTAGAGCAGCTCAATACAAACACCCCTCACAGCAGCAGCCATTCCCTGTAGTATGCAACCCTAAACCCTAAACCCTAAACCCTAAACCCTAAACCCTAAACCCTAGCGGTCTCTGCTGGATGAGAAGGGATGGGCTGTATTCAGTATCAACGCACCTAAACCCTAAACCCTAAAACCCCGCATGCCGCCCCAGCTAAACCCTAAACCCTAAACCCTAAACCCTAAACCCTAAACCCTAGAACCCTGCAAGCTAGGGTTACTAAACCCTCTATTGATGTAG
>NW_013571665.1:2280-3632 GCF_000499745.2 Eimeria mitis | reverse complement strand
TCCTCGCAGCATATCACCCTAGGCTCTGCATGCAGCAGCAGCAGCAGCAGCAGCAGCAGCAGCAGCAGCAGCAGCAGCAGCGGCAGCAACATTTATAATATTCTGTGGCTTCATATTTTTACGTATCCGCTGCCTCGCCAAGCAGCAGCATTGATAACAACAGCAGCAGCACTTGCTGCTGAACTCGAGTCATCTGCTGCAGCAGCAGCAGCAGCAGCAGCAGCAGCAGCAGCAGCAGATGTAGCAGATGCAGCAGCAGCAGCAGATGTAGCAGCAGCAGTAGCACCCTAGTTAGTAGTACCGCATGCAGCAGCAAAGCCTGCAGCAGCAACAGCAACAGTGGCAGCAGCCTTTATATAGGGTTTGGCCGTAGCAGCAGCAGCAGCAGCAGCAGCAGCAGCAGCAGCAGAAGTAACAGCGGGAACAGCAGCAGTAGCAGCAGCAGTAGCAGCAGCAGCAGTAGCAGCAGCAGCAGCAGCAGCAGCAGCAACAGCAGCAGCAACGATATGGACCGGGGTGCCAGCACTGGTGGCAGCTCGGGAGCTGAGACTGAAGCAGCAGCAGCAGCAGCAGCAGCAGCAGCAGCAGGAGAAGTACCAGTAGCAGCAGGGGCGGTAACCAGGGCTTCGAGCAGCAAGCGAAGAGATACAGCAGCAGCAGCAGCAGCAGCAGCAGCAGCAGCTCCCGTTGCTGCTGCTGCATCTGTTGACCTGAGAGCAACAGATATGTCTCCGCGGGCAGCAGCAAAGACAACCCCAAGGCGCCGCCGTCCTCTCCGCAGCAGCAGCAGCAGCAGCAGCAACAGCAGCTGCAGCAGCAGCAGCTGCAGCAGCACAGCAGCAGCAGCAGCACCTGCAGCAGCTGCAGCAGCAGCAGCAGACCCCAGGGAACCTCTAGCAGCAAAGACATCTCGCCACGGTGCTGCCACCGCAGCAGCAGCAGCAGCAGCAGCAGCAGCAGCAACGACAGCGGGAGCAGCAGCACTTGCACCCCAGCTCTGCAACAGAACAGCACGAACACGACAGCAACACCAGCAGCAGCAGCAGCAGCAGCAGCAGCAGCAGCAGCAGCAGCAGCAGCAGCAGCAAGAAGTTGACTCTACTGAGGGGGTTTACTGCGCGCTGCTGTCGGGCGCCGAGGACCCTGCTGCTTCTCCTCTGTCTTGTATAGAAGCAGCAAAGCAGCAGCAGCAGCAGCAGCAGCAGCAGCAGCAGCAGCGGGCTGCTGCAGCAGCAGATGCAGAAGCTACTGCTCCACCGCCTGCAGCAGCACCTGCTGCTGCTGCTGCTGCAGCAGCAGCAGCAAGGAGACACAGCGTCGCTCAGCACCTGCCAGTGAAGGATACGGAGACT
>NW_013571665.1:1725-2180 GCF_000499745.2 Eimeria mitis | reverse complement strand
TGTCGGGCGCCGAGGACCCTGCTGCTTCTCCTCTGTCTTGTATAGAAGCAGCAAAGCAGCAGCAGCAGCAAGGAGACACAGCGTCGCTCAGCACCTGCCAGTGAAGGATACGGAGACTGCAGCAGAAGCTCCTAAAGCTGCTGCTGCTGCTGCTGCTGCTGCTGCTGCTCAAGGTGGCAGCAGCAGCAGCAGCAGCAGCAGATGGGAGTTGAGGGCAGCAACAACTCGCTGCCGCGACTCTTCAGTGGCAGCAGAGGGGGCAGCAGCAGCAGCAGCAACTGCAGCAGCAGCAGCAGCAGCAGCAGAATCAGCAGCAGAAAGGAATGAGATGACATCAACAGCAAGAACGGCGGTAGCCCGTCCTGCTGCTGCTGCTGCAGCAGCAGCAGCAGCAGCAGCAGCAGCAGGTGGTGCTGCTGCAGGACGGAAGCGTGTTGCTGCTGCTGCTTCTCGTT
>NW_013571665.1:1448-1625 GCF_000499745.2 Eimeria mitis | reverse complement strand
CGGAAGCGTGTTGCTGCTGCTGCTGATGCAGAGGAGGAGGACGAGGGGGGGAGAGGGGCTGAAGCAGCAGAGACGAGTGCCCCCGCAGCAGCAGCAGCAGCAGCAGCAGCAGCAGCAGCTGTGCCAGCTGCTGCTGCTGTTGATCCGCCCGCAGTTGATGATTCAGCAGATCCCCAG
>NW_013571665.1:0-1348 GCF_000499745.2 Eimeria mitis | reverse complement strand
AATCAGCAGCAGAAAGGAATGAGATGACATCAACAGCAAGAACGGCGGTAGCCCGTCCTGCTGCTGCTGCAGCAGCCGCAGCAGCAGCAGCAGCAGCAGCAGCAGGTGGTGCTGCTGCTGGACGGAAGCGTGTTGCTGCTGCTGCTTCTCGTCCTACTCATATAAAGAGGTCCCGCAGGCAGCAGCAGGTGGAGCAGCAGCAAGAAGACAGTTCAGCAGCAGCAGCAGCAGCAGCAGCAGCAGCTGCTGCTGCTGCTGCTGCTGCTGATGCAGAGGAGGAGGACGAGGGGGGGAGAGGGGCTGAAGCAGCAGCGACGAGTGCTCCCGCAGCAGCAGCAGCAGCAGCAGCAGCAGAAGCAGCTGTGCCAGCTGCTGCTGCTGTCGATCCGCCCGCAGTTGATGATTCAGGAGATCCCCAGAGCAGCAGCAGCAGCAGCAGCAGCAACAGCAGCAGCAGCAGCAGCAGTGGCGGCAGCAGGACTCGCCGTGCTGCAGCAGTTGCTGCTGCTGCTGCTCTGCAGTCTTGCATACGAAGGCAGCGGCCTGCCCCCAACAAGAATAACAGCAGCAGCAGCAGCAGCAGCAGCAGTAGCAGCAGCAGCAGCAGCAGCAGCTTGGCTGTGTGTGCAGCCTCTAACATGAGCAGCAGCAGCAGCAGCAGCAGCAGCAGCAGCAGCAGCGGTTCCGGCATATCGTGTTCTGCAGGTTGCCCAACAGCAGCAGCAGCAGCAGCAGCAGCTTCTGCAGCAGCAGCAGCAGCAGCAGCAGCAGCAGTTTCTATTCCTCGTAGTGTTGCAGCAGTGGAAGCAATAACTCTGCTGCAGCGGCTGTGGGTGCAGCCCGTGCTGCTGTATGTGCAGCAGCAAGACCCCCTGCTGCTGCCGTCCCGGGAGAGTTTTGCTGCTGCTTATTCTCTTGTGCGGCAGCTGACGGAGACAGAGGAGACAGCCTTTCAGGTGTATTGTCTCTTTCGTTTGTCTCTCGCGGACTGGGCAGCAAGACAGCTCAGATTTATTATACAGCAGCAGCAGCAGCAGCACAAGCAGCACAAGCAGCACCAGCAGCAGCAGCAGCAGCAGCAGCAGGTGCTGCTGCTGCAGCGAGGGGGAGGAACTGCTGCAGCTAAAAGCACAGCGAGAACTGCTGCAGCACGAGATGCATGCAGCTGTGCTGAATGCGCAGCAGCTGGTATTGAACCCAGCAGCAGCAGCAGCAGCAGCAGCAGTAGCAGCAGTAGCTGCTGCTGCTGTTGCTGTTGCTGTTGCTCTGAGGAGGACCCTGCTGCTGCTTCACACCCATTTACCCCGCAGCAGCAGCAGCAGCACCATCACAACCATCACCATCATCA
>NW_013571664.1:4493-4974 GCF_000499745.2 Eimeria mitis | reverse complement strand
CGTGCGGCTTTGCTTCGATTGATCTCTTTCTTTTCTCCTTCATTTTGCTTTTTGCTGCTGCTGCAGCAGCAACAACAGCTGTTGCAGCAGTAGCAACTGCTGCTGCTGCAGCAGCAACAACAGCTGTTGCAGCAGCAGCAACAGCTGCAGCAGCTGCTGCAACAACAGCTGTTGCAGCAACAGCTGCAGCAGCTGCAGCAACAGCAGCAGCAGCAGCAGCTGTTGTTGTTGGTATTATATATATTATGTTACTGTGTGTTTCGTAGCTGTTTGTCTTTGTCTTTGTATTTTTCTCTTGTCTTTGTCTTTGTTTTTTTTCTGCTGCTTTTTGTTTGTCTTCTTCTGCTGCTGGCCTCTAACAAAAAACTTAATTTTTATTTTATTTTATTTTATTTGTTTTATCGATTAAACAAAAAATTTTATTTTAATTTTTATTTTATTTTTTTATTTTTTTATTTTATTTTTTTTTTTTTTTATCAAT
>NW_013571664.1:4152-4393 GCF_000499745.2 Eimeria mitis | reverse complement strand
TTTTTTTTTTTTTTAATTAAGAGGAGATATATAGACTCTCGTCTATTCTATTCTCTCTCTGTTTTTTTTTCTTTTGTTTCTCTCTCTCTTTGTTTTTATTTTTTTTTTTTTGTTTCTCTCTCTGTGGATGCTGATATGCCCTATTGATGCTGTTGCTGCTCATGTAAGAGCAGCAGCTGCAAGCTCTCAATATAATAATAAATTATATATATATATATATATATATATATATAAACTGTAT
>NW_013571664.1:1723-2139 GCF_000499745.2 Eimeria mitis | reverse complement strand
AAAAAAAAAGAAAAAAAAAAAAAAATGCAGCAAAATATTAAGTTGCACTACGATAGCAGATACACCTGATAAATACTAAATACAAAAAGCATCAGAAAGAAGAAAACAGAAAAAAAGAAAAAAGAAAAAAAAATAAATATAAAAAGAGAAAGAAAAAAAAAGATACAAAAGAATGGTTTAAACTCGACTATAAAAAAAAAAGAAAATCCATTCCGCATCAAGAAAAAAAAAAACTAGGGTTTAGGGTTTAGGGTTTAGGGTTTAGGGTTTAGGGTTTATGCTTACAACTTTATTAAGCCAACCTTCATCTGCTTCTGCTGCCTGCAGCAGCTGCTGCATCAGCTGGGGGTCGATGTGTGCATATTCAGGGGCCCCGCTGCTAGCTATTTGTCTGCTCTCCTGGTGTACATACACCA
>NW_013571664.1:649-1701 GCF_000499745.2 Eimeria mitis | reverse complement strand
ATATATATATATATATATATATATATATATATATATATATATATATATATATATATATGTATAAACTCTCCAGGTATTGAAGGGAAAGAAGATAAGGGTTTAGGGTTTAGGGTTTTGTGGTTTAGGGTATTTGCTTCAGGGTTTAGGGTTTAGTGTATTTGTTATTGAGTGTGTATAAACTGTGTTCCGTGTGTATAGTGTTTACTCTTAAAAAATAAATTTAGGGTTTAGGGTTTAGGGTTTAGGGTTTATAATAAAATATAGAAATACCTGAACAGCAGCAGCAAGTTTCTCAGCAGCAGCAGCTCTAAGCTGCTGCTGCTGCTGTCTGTGTTGTATGGGTGCAGCAAGAGCGTTAATAGAGTTTAATTTATCTACAACTGAACTTTTTGTGAGTTGAGGGTCTTGTTGGTGTTCATACACCCAGTTTTCTAGCTGATCGAGTAGTTTATTTATTTTTTCTTTTTCTGTTTCTGTTGCATATTTATTTAATGTTGAGTTTATACTCATACCATCACGCAAAGAATATATTGTTGTCTCTAATTCATTTAACTTTTCTTGTTTTTCTTTGTATATACGGTCTTCGTTATCCATCTGTAGTTCGAGCTCCCTATACACCCGAACTTTCTCTGCTGATAGACGACCAGCATACACCACGGGGTGTACAGGCAGCTCTGTTACTTTCACTTTTGCTGCTGCTGCTGCTGCTGCTGCAGCAGTTGAGGGAGATGTACCAGCAGAACCAACTGCATCTCCTGCTGCAGCATCTTGCTGCTGTCCTTCCTGCTGCTGCTGCTGCTGCTGCTGTTGCTGCTGCTGCTGTTGTTCTGTATCGGACGCCCCTGGAACTTCTGGCGAGGGTGTATTGGTTGCTGTTGCTGCTGCTGCTGCAGCTGCTGCTGCTGCTGCTGCTGCTGTTTTATCTTCTGCTTCTATCTGCTTCATGCATGCACGAGGAAAACGCAGCAAGCCGTTGTAGTTGACAGCACAAAATAACTGAACTTCTCTCTCACCAACACCCTCAGGCAACTCCACACGACAACCACCTATGG
>NW_013571664.1:0-567 GCF_000499745.2 Eimeria mitis | reverse complement strand
GTAGATATATATAGATATATAGATATAGATTTATAGATATAGATATATATAGATATATAGATACAGATATCGATATATAGATATAGATATATATAGATAGATATATAGATATAGATATACACAGATATATAGATATAGATATATATAGATAGATATATAGATATAGATATACAAAGATATATAGATATAGATATATAAATATTAATAAAGGAGACAGCCAAATAAAAAAAGCATCCTAGGGAGAGATATGCTGACTCAGTAGAGTGATGCGGGAACACGAAACTTTCTTTTGATTATAAAAATGAAAAAATATAAAAATAAAAAAATATAAAAATATAAAAATATATTTTATTTAATTTATAATTAAAGTAAATGTAAAAACAAACAAGAACAACAGGAAAGAGCGAAACAAATAAACAAAGAAACAAAGAACCAAAGAAACAAATAAACAAATAAACAAATAAAAAAAGAAACTAAACAAAGAAAAAAAGAAACTAACCAAATAAAAAAAGAAACAAACTAAATAAAAACCCAAACTAAACAAAAAAAAAAAAAAAAAAAAAAAAA
>NW_013571663.1:6084-6170 GCF_000499745.2 Eimeria mitis | reverse complement strand
GCGGCAGGCATTCCCCAGAGGAGCCTTGTGAGAAGCGGCATCTCAGCCTGAGTGGATGCGACAGACTTTTCGGCGCATGCGCCGAT
>NW_013571663.1:5357-6020 GCF_000499745.2 Eimeria mitis | reverse complement strand
AGCGGGTTGAACTGGCTTGTTTAGGATACAGCTGCTCGTAGTCGGTCGGTTCGCCTTTAGGAGCTCCCAAACAGCCGGCCGAAGAGGCGCGATGTGCTGACTGCGGCGTGGCACCTTTGAGAATGTGCAGATGCGCGAAATAAGGACGGGCATATTTAAAGCATGCTGCGAAGATGCCCGTCACACATGTTGTCATAGGCTGTGCTTTGCATCGTTCTTGCGCGTCGCTGGCCTGTTCAGCAGCGAGATTTGGCTCTTGCGTTTTGCGCGGCGTGGGACGTTTTGGGCTGCCCCATGGCTTGGCTACCAATATTGCCTGTGTTGTTTGCGCAAGCTTAGTCCTGTGAATGCCTTGATTTTAGAACGCGGCGCGGTGGGCTACGGAAGCTAGATGCAAGGCTTCTTCGGCTGGACGAGTTAAGAATTGTATGGAGAGCGCACGTTGTCGGCAGGGGGTGCTGCAGCAATCCAGTGCAGACGATCGAGGAGGCTCATTTCAGATACGCCTTCGTTGCACTGCGCGTTGGTGAGTGCAGTCAGTGATCAGGACGTGTGGGCAGAGGTTTTGAATTGGGCGCGTTAGACATCTTGGAAACGTCTAGATAGTGGTGCGGATGTGGCAAGGTGTGTGTCATTTGTTGACCCTGTGGAGTGCAGGGCCTA
>NW_013571663.1:4986-5074 GCF_000499745.2 Eimeria mitis | reverse complement strand
CTGACTGTGGCGTGGCACCTTCGAGAATGTGCAGATGCGCGAAATAAGGATGGGCATATTTAAAGCATGCTGCTAAGATGCTCGTTAA
>NW_013571663.1:1514-4785 GCF_000499745.2 Eimeria mitis | reverse complement strand
AGCTAGATGCAAGGCTTCTTCGGCTGGACGAGTTAAGAATTGTATGGAGAGCGCACGTTGTCGGCAGGAGATGCTGCGGCAATCCAATGCAGACTGCGCTGCAGGGTCTAATTTGTGGAGGGTTAGCGCGCCGGATTTATGGTCCTAGGGGATACGGTTGTTGGGTGTCAGCCAACCGCTCTCCGATGTATTAACGAAATCCAGCAGTTTCGGTCTTGAGTCAGCGCATCGAAGTGACGATACACTAGAGGCACCGCGCAGCAAACGCTTATCTGGCTTTCAGATTGTGCGTTGCTTTGCCGAGCAAGCATGTCGTTGGACGCCAACACATATTCGCGGCGCTGCTACGCGAACAGGCTATCTAGGAGCTGGAATAGAGATATATGGGAATTCAAGCAAACGTTCGAAGCTGCAGTCCGAAGAAGAAGCAAATGTACTTGTTCTGCTTGAGTGTTGATTGGATCAGTCCGTTTCACCACTTCGATATGCGTTTGCGAGGCAGAATTTAGCATAGCAAACGACCTCAGTGAATTTGCATTGCAGTTCACTTCCAGCACAATACGCGCTATGCTGCAACAGCGACTACGCGGCGATTCGTATCAAAGGCTTCGTGACATACTTCTTGGTCTTGCACACTTGGTACCCTCATTGGTCTACCGGGAAGCCACGGTTGGACAGGACACCTCATGCAGCTCGCTCCACCGTCCTTGAGTCGGTAATAAGCTTGGTAGTAGTTGGCACGCCCTGGGTGAAATCGGTTATATACGCTGCTAATAGGGTCAAGAGTACTTTGCGGGCATCTGGCGGACGTGACAGTTAGGCGGATCCTTTTGTGGCGTTGAGCTCGCGAGCACAGAGAGTATGCACTTCGAAGCAAACGCAATCAGCGGGTGATGTTATGCATTTGTTTACGTCTCATGCTGCCGGATGGCATGCAAGGCTATCCGAGAGGCTTCGTGTGTAGCGTTGGAACAACGCTGCGGGAGGTAGAGGAAGCAGCTCGCTCTCCATCAACCGTGCTCGTCATTGCTATCTACTGAATCAAATCGCTTGGGCGCTGCGATGTGAGCTTCCGAGGCCGCGCCTCACATACAAAACAATGTCAGCCAATTGGTGTTGCAATGGAAGTCCAATGCAATACGCAGGAGGATGTAGCACTGACTACTAGAGAATTCATATCAAGCGGTTGCTGATATACTTCTTCGTCTTTTGCGCATCCGACTGGTGCTGGGCCCCCAACAAGAAGCGATGCAAAAAGGAGACATCATGACTCCAGATGCATCGTCCCGCAGTTGGTATTAGGCTATAGGTGGGTTCGCCAGCGGTGCGTCTTGGAGGAGAGGTCTCTGGTGCGCGTGTGTGAGCATTAGGGTGTTAGGCAGTTTATGCGGGAGCGTGCATTGTCGCGGAGAATCAGAGCCCTTTCTAACATTTTCGGGCCCGTTTTGCGTTGCCCAGCGAGTATGCAATTCGAGGCGAACACAATTGCTTGGCGCACCTACGGATTTGTTTACGTGTCAGACTGGCAGTAATAGCGACAACGCGGTGTTTTGCTGTTTTGCTTTGATGTGCCTTCTTCGCCTTCGGGACTTTCCTGCTCTTGCCCGTGGCCCAACCTGAAGCGACTCGACACACACACTCAATGCGGCCAGCTACACCGTCCTGCAATGCGTGTTAAGCTTTGGCTTGCTTTGCTTGGCCTGGTCGAGATTAGCTTTGTCCTCCGACAGCCGTATGCAAAGTATGTGGCAGGGAACTGGTGGACGTCTACACGTGAGTATCATGGGCTTGCGCAGCTTGCTTGTGCTCGCGTTTACGAAACATGTGGGCAAAACCTATTCCGACGTTGCGCGGCGGAGCTGTGTTTTCATAGGGAGTATGCACTTAAAAGCAGATTTATTGCTCAGCGAGCCTATGACTTCGTTTACGTTCCAGGTTTCCTGAGCAAGCATGAATATATAATGGACTTCTCGCAGGGGTTTGAAGGAGCAGTGCGGGAAGATCGTGTAGCCTGTCCTGCTTCAACTGTCCCCTCCTTTGAAATCAACTGGTTCAGTGCATTGCAGCGCTGCTGTACGTGTTCGCGAGACCGCGTTAGACATATGAAACAATCTCAGTGAATTGGTGCTGCAGTATATGTGTAGCGGAGGACTTAGTACGAGACAACGGTGACTTTGTTGTGATGCGTGCCAATGGTTTGGCGATATTCCTTTTCCGCCCGCGACATGTATGGCTCTGGTTGGGTCCTTGTTCAAGCACGAGAAGTGCTTGAACAAGGACACTAGGAGCGGGTAGCATTGTCCTGCAATTGGCATTATGCTTTGGCTTGTGCGCTAGCCGCTGTTAAAACCGACGCCGTTGAAGGATCTGGGGGCGCGCAATATTTGGCGACGAACTGGTGGACGTCGAAGCGTGAGCACCACGGGATTATGTAGCCTGCGTAAGCGTGCGTTTACAGCCAAGGCGAGGCAGAACTGATTCGAGTCTTACGCGTCCTCGCTGCGTCGTACAGGGAGTATGGTGCACTTGCAGGATAAGTCATCTGCTCGGCGCGGTTATGGGTTCCTTCACATTTCATGCTATCCGGTAGAAGCACGAGTGCATATGTGCATGCATACAGGGTTCAGAAGTGCCAGCTGGGGAAGAAATGGGAGTCCGGTTTGCTAAGTATAGCTCTGCTCCGCTCCGCTGACATCTACTAGGACGAAGCATTGCTGCGCTCCGGCATGCACTTGTGAGACTGATTCCGAGTTTACAAACGACTGCACTCATTTGGTGAGGCTGGATATGTGCGCCTCAATATGCGGTACGAAGCAGGAGGCAGGAACGTCTTCGCGACGATTTGTGTGAATCGCTTAGAAGGACCGACGGCTATATCGGTATGTATGGTGTTAGTTGTCCTGCAGACAGAGGAAACGGCGGATAGCGTCCCGCTGATCACGGCGCGACCAACACAAACTGTGTACACAGGCATGGCACTTGTGCGAAAGAGCGCGGGCCCGTAGCGCATTTTGCAGGTATTGGGTAGGACACAAGAAAGCGGAGCCCGAAGCGAATGCTGGTGTCCTTGGACCGGCAGGATACGCCAAGCCGCTCTACGTTCGCGGTAGCTGTGATTAATGAATGCGTCACCAGGTGTGTTTGAGCTCGGTACCTCACGGCAAAGTGTTCACAGCACTCCAACAGGATAGGCGCAGGCAAAAAGGAAGTCTGCACGCTGCAGATGTCTACCGTGCGTGCTCAACATTTTCGAGTACCGCTGGTCTTCCAG
>NW_013571663.1:553-1401 GCF_000499745.2 Eimeria mitis | reverse complement strand
CGGTTGGCGATAGGAATGTGCGTAGTATTTGGCGGAGCGACAAAGGGCGTGCACACGTCAGCATCGTGGAATTTTGCAGTTTCTGTGCGAGCATATATGACAACGGCATGGCGATGCCTTTTCTGGCGTTGCGGCATCGGGCTGTTTTGTCCAGCGTGCTTGCCCTTAGAAGCAAACTCATTTGCTCGGAGTGGTTATGGTTACTGGTATGTGTCAGCTTGTATGGGAGCAGGCATGGATGTGCTGCTGCATACATGCAGATTTAGAGCGTTGAAGTGCGAAGACAAGTGGTGGATTGTTTTGGTTTGGTTGTGCTGTTCTGTTGTGCTTTTGCCCAGTTTTTCTGTGCGGCGATGTGCTTTTGCAAATCTGCTATTGACGTTGCGAATGACTTCAGCTAAATGGTGAGGCAGTCTGTGTGCACCGCAATACGAGGCAGGAGACAGTAGCAATTGCGCGGGCTGGCAGAGCGGGAAACGTGGATTATCGAAGTGCTGATGGCAGTTGAACGGAAAACACCTGATCTTCCAGCGCATTTTGAGTGTATTGGGTAGGACGAAGGAAAACAGAGCCTGTGTCGCAGGCGGGTCCTTCTGGTGTTTGACGAGTCTAGTCAAGTTATGTTTTTCTTCCGCGTACATCTCATGGACGCGTCAGTAAGTTTCGTGCGTGCTCGCGGCCTGACCGCAAAGTGCAGACGCCACTCCGACATGGTAAGCAGGGGCAGACGAGCAACTGACCAGCGCTCTGCATGCACGTGACGTTTTTCGTACGGCTTGAGGATTTTCAATTGCGTTAGCCTTCCAAGAAGAAGAGATTCGAGAAGCACCCCCCGATGCATCCAGCCC
>NW_013571663.1:0-424 GCF_000499745.2 Eimeria mitis | reverse complement strand
CCAGCATACGTGGACATTGTGGGGTAATGCAGTTTGTGTGTGCACGTTTACGGCCATTGTGAGGCAAAACAGATTTTGGCATTGCGCCTGCTCACTGTACTGCGCAGTCAGTATGGACTGAGAAGCAATCTGTATTGCTTCGGTTCGGGTTTCGTTTACACTACGGGTTGTCTGAAGGTAGGCACCGATTTATGTGTGCATGCGAGAAGCTTTATTATTGAGTTACTCCCAGAAAGGAGTGAGAGTTTGGTTTGCTGTCGCGGTGCTCTTCTACACTATCATCCACCGGGGCAATGTGCGGGGGCGTCCGGATAAGCGGTTACGAGACAGAGTGCTGCACTACAAACGACTTCGCTGGATTGGCGAGGCAGCATCTCTGCAGTGCAATCCATGGTAGGTGGCGGAGCAGTGAGTATGCGGTGAT
>NW_013571662.1:4870-6440 GCF_000499745.2 Eimeria mitis | reverse complement strand
CTGTACGCCGTTGCGAAGTCAAGTCCCACATATGACGGCGACCTCATCGAACACATCCTGAACTTCAGTACTTCCATGGGTGCTGATGCGTGTGCCGTTCCTTTGCACCGCTTCAGCGGAGTGGTGGCAGATGTCTGTCATGCCCCTGCCATGTCACAAAGACTATTTTCGATCCTAAGCTCGACAGACTTCATTTGGCGTCGATTACGCCGACCAACAGGATTTCCACATCTTTGTGGTTTTCACGTCACCATTTTCAGGAAGCGCATTGAAGTGAATAAAACTGTGCACGCTTGCCTGCAGTCGGTCGGGTTGGCTCTACGGACCGTAGAAGGGTGGACGGCTGAAATGCGAGGTACGCTCAGCGCCGTAACGACATCAGTGGGTTAAACGAACGTGTCATTGAGCTGACGCGAGTTTTGAGTGCTGCAGATTCAGGGGCCGTACAAAACGAGGAGTTTCGAATGTGTTCTTCCACTAGTGTCAGGCTGAGGATATCGGGTTGGGCTCCGGAGAGCTGTTTCATGGAGAGCTGTTTCACTACGTACGCTTGCCTAAGGGAACCAAACAGGCGCTCTCGCCATATGTGGGAACAGCGTGCGTTGCGTGGCTGTTGGGTGGCCCAGGTGTCAGCTGTAATATTCGTGCGGTATCTGGGCCGATACAGGAATCCGGGTGAGGAATAGAATCTGGGATTGCATGTGGATGTGGTTTTTGCGGAGGCTGCGAAACGTCAAAGATTCAACTGGTCACAGAGGCTACGTGGCTAATGCGCTTTGACGTGCTTCGTAAGGGAGTTTGAAATGCTGAAGGGTTTGCGCACCACAATATCACAGTGTGGCAATACCTGTTGAGCAGCTCTGAATACCGGATATGAGGGTCGCTCGGCTGCTGGGGGTCAACGGGCACCTCCTTGGGGGAGGCATAGCACAGTCTTGCACGGAAATTGGATTATGCGCTGACGCAGCGCCGAACAATGCTTTTCTGTCAATAATATGCTAAAATTCAATGCTGTTGCTACGTGCAGCTTATTGTGCAGGTGACGAGCGCCTTTGCATTGTCGTGGCCAACAGAAAACTCCAACTGAATAGGCGAACGACGTGCGCATCGCCTTGGTTTTCACTGAGAATGCAAAATAGTCGGCGGATGACGAATGCAACGGCATTCGCCCGGTTTCCCAATTCGCGCTATGAAGCTGCGGAAGCTCGTGAACCACTTTCGGCAGGGCCACAACCCCGCGGATATCAAGGACCGGATATCAAGGAACGAAATGCTCTGCACTGAGTTTTTTTGTTCCGTCCAGAAGGCACAGTGGCATTCACTTTTGTGAAAGCGGTCTTAAGCGTCGCGCTAGTCAGCAGCGCAAACCTAGAACAGGGCAGGTGAATGCACGTGTTTGTAGCAAGGCTCGCTGCATGATACGAGGTAGGGTGTATGCTGGATAGCAAGGCATGCGAAATTTTCTTGTTACTGCTCTTCTAGAAATGGGCCTGTAGATGTGGGCGGAATTGGTTTAGAGTGTAACCTGACATTTGGCTGTTTTTCTAACAGCAACTGGGGTGCGTTATAG
>NW_013571662.1:4310-4770 GCF_000499745.2 Eimeria mitis | reverse complement strand
AGCAAGGCATGCGAAATTTTCTTGTTACTGCTCTTCTAGAAATGGGCCTGTAGATGTGGGCGGAATTGGTATAGAGTGTAACCTGACATTTGGCTGTTTTTCTAACAGCAACTGGGGTGCGTTATAATGGCGGAACCTGACAGACGGCAAAACATGTCATGTCACAGGGCATCAAACGCAGTTTTGGGACTACTCATTTACTCTTTGACAGCCCATCTGCCATGAATCCATAAAACGGGACTTGCTGAGGCCACAGAGAGCGGAACATATAGGCGGCGAGCAGCTGTGACGCAGCTTTGGCACAGGAGTGAGCGTATGCACGACGTCGTTGCAAAGTGAGAGCTCGTCATGCGGTTGCCCTGGTGGATGCTGAGAATGTTTTTAGTGCTAAAGAAGGCAAGCCCTAGAGTGTGGCAGCTGCGGGGATGCATCGGCAAAACCGAATCCGTGCACTGTTGCC
>NW_013571662.1:3880-4210 GCF_000499745.2 Eimeria mitis | reverse complement strand
CGTATGCACGACGTCGTTGCAAAGTGAGAGCTCGTCATGCGGTTGCCCTGGTGGATGCTGAGAATGTTTTGAGTGCTAAAGAAGGCAAGCGCTAGAGTGTGGTAGCTGCGGGGATGCATCGGCAAAACCGAATCCGTGCACTGTTGCAGTATCATGCTCAAGACGGTGAGCGATATGCGGGTTGGCTTTGAATCAATCGCGCCTATGTATCAGTAAAATAAACCATATTCGGTTTTGAGTTCCTTCGCCGATGTGACGGCGGACCACCTGCAGTATACTGTGAACAATTCTAAGCATGTGCCTTAGCGTGGCAGAAGCGGGGTAAACAAG
>NW_013571662.1:2993-3789 GCF_000499745.2 Eimeria mitis | reverse complement strand
GTCACACAAGGTTAGCGTCCGTGCATCGTGGCTCTATGGCTTTGATATTCAGAGATGTTGTTCGCCCACATGCTGTTGCATTTAGGTGGTGAGCACGAATTCTGGGCAAATCCTCGGGGAGCTGCGCGGCACAGCTTAGCCGCCAAATTTGGGCAATGATGCGATCACAAGTGCATACATATTTTCTTATAGAGCCGGTGCAGAAAAATACTACGCCCCAGGCAGTACGTTGTACAGTTCTACAGGAAGGGCAGTTGCAGTCGCGGTCGCACAAGGGTTTGGGGAAAGCGACGTAACAAGGTCTGAAACCAGCGAAGCCAATTCATTTCCTAGGGGCGATTGGGGCTACCTTTATATTTCAGGGTGTCTGATGGCATCCATGGATGCATACGTGCATGATCGCCCATTTTTGTGTAAATACGCTGTTAGAGAAAATGGGAGTTGCGTTTGTCGCTCTCGTTCTTGATATCTTTCTGCGGGAATGTTTCCGGCGGTGCGCTATGCAATTACGAGGCTAATATTACAGACAATCAGCGAACGCTTGACATGTTTGCAGGGCAGTGTAGGAAGCAGCGGGGACTCCGCTGTTATTCGTGTCAAACGTTTTAAAGCATGGACAACGAGCTATCTTATGTACGATAGGAGTTGCTCTGCGGGAAATAGGAATAGCGAGGGGCTGCCCGTGCGATGGCGAGACCCACGCGAGCTGCCTAACTCCTCAGGGCGCTTTCTGATAACACGGGTCAGCCTATAGGTCATTTTGCGACCTCTGGGTAGCAAATGAAACTGCAGCCTG
>NW_013571662.1:0-2893 GCF_000499745.2 Eimeria mitis | reverse complement strand
TTTGAATCAATCGCGCCTATGTATCAGTAAAATAAACCATATTCGGTTTTGAGTTCCTTCGCCGATGTGAAGGCGGAGCACCTGCAGTATACTGTGAACAATTCTAAGCATGTGCCTTAGCGTGGCAGAAGCGGGGTAAACAACTGTTGAAGTATCGCGCCAGCGACTTCCAGTGACCAGACCATGCCAAACCAGCGGCTGCGGCACATTTGTATAGTTCTTCGCAGGATCCGCTGTTTGTAGTCACACAAGGTTAGCGTCCGTGCATCGTGGCTCTATGGCTTTGATATTCAGAGATGTTGTTCGCCCACACGCTGTTGCATTTAGGTGGTGAGCACGAATTCTGGGCAAATCCTCGGAGAGCTGCGCGGCACAGCTTAGCCGCCAAATTTGGGCAATGATGCGATCACAAGTGCTTACATATTTTCTTATAGAGTCGGTGCAGAAAACTACTACGCCCCAGGCAGTACGTTGTACAGTTCTACAGGAAAGGCAGTTGCAGTCGCGGTCACACAAGCGTTTGGGGGAAGCGACGTAACAAGGTCTGAAACCAGCGAAGCCCATTCATTTCCTAGGGGCGATTAGGTGCACCCTTATATTTCAGGGTGTCGGATGGCATCCATGGATGCATACGTGCATGAGTGCGGATGTTTGTGTAAATACGCTGTTAGAGAAAATGGGAGTTGCTTTTGTCCCTCTCGTCCTTGATATCTTTCTGCGGGAGTGTTTCCGGCGGTGCGCTATGCAATTATGAGGCAGAGTCAAATATTACAGACAATCAGGGAACGCTTGACATGTTTGCAGGGCAGTGTGGGAAGCAGCGGGGACTCCGCTGCTATTTGTATCAAACGTTTTAAAGTATTGGCAGCGAGCTATCTTACGTACGACAGTAGTTGCTTTGCGGAAAATAGGAATAGCTAGGGGCTGCCCGTGCGATGGCGCGACCCACGCGAGCTGCCTACGTCCTCAGGGCGTTTTCCGATAACAAGGGTCAGCCTATAGGTCATTTTGGGACCAATGGGTAGCAAATGAATCTGGAGCCTGTAATGCAGGCGGTTTGGTGTGAGTTTGAGCGGGTTCAGCCGACCTGTTTTGTGTTGGGCGTAGACGCTCATGGATGTGCTACTGATATTCGTTGAAGCTCACACATGGCGGCACAGCCTTCTTACCGCCGACGCGCACAGTGAGCTGGCCTTCGTTTGGGCGCATCGGATGCTCATGGTACTTCTTAAACGCCTTCATCCATCTGTAGTATCTCACCAAAATGTGGTTTGACATAAGCACTCTATACAGCTAGCTGCAGCGGCTCGTATTGGGCCGGTGCCTGTTTCACTTGCCCTTGCTGAAATAAGGCAAAGCTCCAGAAAGGCGTATACACGGTATTTGGCGGAGAGATACGTGACCTGCAAAAGCAGACATGGCGGCGCTATTTCTGTGACAGCATATGGTGCTGTGTTGTGGCGATGCTTTCACTGGCGTCCCACGAGAGCGCTGGTTTGGCCAGAGCGTATGGACATAATGAAATACCATAGTTATAAATTGCGATACACTCAGCAATTAGAAGAGCCTGGAGCGCGCGGAGCAATTCCATTTGCTATACTCTGTCATGAGTATCGTTCTGTTTCTGGCTGCATGGTGACAGTTATTGGTGTCTTTAAGCGTGCGCTGAGTATCGTTTAGTTGCAGTTTGGAACGGAACAGGCATTTGTTTTGTTTTATCTTTGCGCTTCGTCTTTGTCTGCTCGATGAGAGTATTTCGACGCTGCGATTTGCGTTTGCAAGGCAGAATAGGACAGTGCAAACAGCTTCAGTAAGTTGGAGGGGCACTTTATGTGCAACGCAATACCTGATAGGAAGCAAGAGCGAGAACTCATCGGTTCGTTTCAAACTTTCTGTAGACTTGATGGCCAGTTCTGTCATTTGTGATGACAGTTCTTCTAGAGCGAGCAAGCCCAGTGGGCGGCCCTTGGACGACTGTGCGTAGAACACAAGTCGTGAAAATACGCATTGCACTTGCTCAAAAAAAGCACGGACTTCGTAGTGCATCGAATTGCTATAGCGAAACCTGTTATGCAGGAAGATGCGCTTGTTGGGAGATCAGTGTAGCTGCCTTTTGTTCGGGGTAGCTGCAATTAGCCAATCTGTCGCTTATTTCCCTTTCAGCTCGGCATCCCACGGCAAAGTGTTCATAGCGCTCAAAGGTATTAGGCAGTTGCACACGACTGCCAGGCACTCGCTCCGCACTTATGTGGCAATTGCCTTCTGTCTTGATCATCTTCGGTTTTCGTCGGTCTTACAAGAAGAAATGAGTTGACAGTGGAACCCCGTGCAGCACCATAGATCGTTTTGAAGCATGTACTAAGCTTGCGCTTGGGTCGCTTTCCTGAGTGGAACCGGCTCCAGTTGCTGATAGGCGTGTAAGCAGTATTTGTCGGTTAGCTAGTCTATCTGCTTGTGTGAGCTTGGTGAGATTCTGCAGTTTGTCCACGTGTGCTTACGGCCGTGGTGTAGTGAACCTTTTTTCTGGATTTTTCACATCGCGCAGGTTTGTCCAGCGCGCTAGCCGTTGCAAGAAGACTCCTTTGCTCGGCACAGCAATTTGCACGTTTATATTTCAGCTTGTATGAGAGCACGCATAGACATACATGCGCAGGCGTGCAGATCGATGGAGTTGTAGTGCAGGGCGTGGGGCGTTACTTCGCTCCAATCCTGCTCAGTTATTGTATTAACTGGAGGCTGGTAGTTTCCGCGCAGCGATATGCTTCTTGCGAGACAGCGACCGGAAAGGCTAGCCGTCGTACTGAACGTGTAAGGTAATATATATGCATCACCATAGGAAGCAGTAGCCAGCATGCGTTGGTTTGGTTTAAACGCCTAGTATTATTGACGGCCA
>NW_013571661.1:5919-6260 GCF_000499745.2 Eimeria mitis | reverse complement strand
CGAGATACTCCGAGATTAGGAATGGTCCAAATTACTGTGTTTGAGGCAGTATATCCAGCACAATGCGTAGGAGGCAGCAGTAACCATGCGGTGGTTTGTGCAGAACGCTCAGTGGCACCGACCGCCAGTCCGTTCCTGTATGAGGCGTTTTGTTCTGCAGAGACCGTGCATACCGGAAAGTGATCAGCGTTTGAAGGCGCAGCCAGCGAATATTCTGCAATTTTAGGTGCCTACACAAAAGACCCCGAACTCCGTAGCTTATTCTATGCCTCTTGGGCAACACAGAAGTAACCGAACCAAGGAGGGCGCACTGGTGTTTTCAGTATGGCCAAGCCTACTCG
>NW_013571661.1:4625-5890 GCF_000499745.2 Eimeria mitis | reverse complement strand
TGAGTGTGTCACAGCTTTTCGTCGAGGTGCAGTACATCACGACAAAGTCTTCATAGCACTCCAACACAGTGGGGAAAGACATGAGGGAAGCATCTCCTTGCTCGTCGCGCACGTGAGGTTTCGAGGGCGCCTTGGAGCATTCCAATTATCAATGCTCTTCCAACAAGGTGAGATTTGATAAGAGAGCCCCACTGGAATGCATGAAGTATTTTGCGGAGAGCTAGGGGACCTACATGCGCGGCTATTTCGGAATTTCTCAGGCTTGTGTGCGCGCCTCTATGGCTGCGGTGTGACGAAGCCTTCTCTGACGTTACATTCGCATGTTGTTTTGATCAGGAAGTATGTCTCTAGACCCCAGCTCATATGCTTTAAGCGGGATTTCGTAGGTTCACGCTCCAGGCTGCCTGATGGCAAGCAGGGATTTGTGAATGCACGCAGAGGTTTGAATATGCAGTGTTAGAGCAAGTGGGAACCCGTTTTGCCGTAGGTGTGCCTGATGTGGCTACATACCGAGACACTATTTTGTGTTGATGCGATTTGCGTTTGCGAAACAGAGTCCGGGCTTACGAATGATCACAGTGCGTTGGTGGGGTAGTACATCTGCAGCGCAATAACCGGTAAGAAACAGCAGGGACCACCCTCTGATTTGTGTCAGGCGTTTACTCGTATCGACGGCTACCACGGTTAGGAATTACGGCATTGGTTTTGGGAAGGACGGCAGTAGCTAAGTGCAGGATGCAGGTGGCGGTGCGGCCAACACGCATTGCCTAAATATTCATGGAAGAACCCGTAGTATATACTGTGCTGCTGTTGGAGAGCCCAAGAGAAAGCGGCGTCCGTATAGCATTTAAGTGCTTTTGGTTTGGTGGGTTCATCAAGCTGTTTGGGCTTGAAGGAGGTGCAGTATGGGGACTGCAACTGGCCATTTAGTTCAAGTGTAGCATCGCACTGCAAACTGCTCGAAGAACTCCAACTCAGTATTCTCAGGGAAGCAGGAAATAGGCCCGCGGTATGCCGCTTGTGATTGTTCGAGGACGCCTAGCGCCTTTTCGACTCGGGTTGCTCTTCCGACAGGAAGACATTTGGCAAGGGCGCCTCATACAGCCAGTTCAATCCTTGTGCAGGTGGTGTAATGCTTGCGATGTGTTCGGTACCCGGCTTGAATAAAGCTGTTAAGCTGCGTCTGCAGATAGGACTCCGGGAAGAATTTGGCAAAGAGCTAGGAGACATGCACTGCCGATCTTTGTAAGGTTATATAGCTTATG
>NW_013571661.1:453-4525 GCF_000499745.2 Eimeria mitis | reverse complement strand
TGGGCAGTGCGATGAAGCCTCTTTGGGCGTTGCGATCGCGCGCCTTTTTGGCCAGAAAGTATGTGCATAACAAGGAGCCAGTAGATAATGGGACGCGAAGCTTTCAGCAACTAAAACAATTTGTACACGTCTAAAGGATGCCAAGCAAACCCATTTCTCGGCAGGGTTATTCGCACTGCTGCGCTCCAGATTGTATGAGAAATGAATGGATGTTCTTCCCTGCTCATGCTGATTAATAGACGTGCAGTGTGAGAAGAAGTGGGAATCTATTTACCGTTATCCGTGCTATTCTTTGGTATATTGTGCGGTGTTGTGTTTCGACGCCACGAAATGCGTCTTGCCGGACAGATCCTGACGTTCCCAGCGTTTTCAGTGAATGGATAGTTCCCCTAGCAATAGGGTACTCGTAACATGTTTCCACGATCATTAGAGGTGGACGCGATGCAGGAAAGCTTCTCATTGCGTGTCATATATTTCTGGTTTCTAAAAAGTTTCGATTCCCTCTGGTCCTCCAACAAAAAGGAAAGCGACAAAGAAAAACGACAAAAGCCCTCCATGCAGCCAGTCGCTTCGTCCTGTAGTTGGTATTGAGCTCGGACTTGCTGCATTTCGCCTGGCTGCAGTCAGTTTTGTTTGCTGAAAGGAATCTGCATAGTATTTGGCGAAGAGATGAGGGATCTGCATGCGTGAACACTGTGGCGCTATGCCGTGAGCGTGTGCTTGTATTAGGCCTCGGTGTGGCGAAGCTTCTTTGGGTGTTTTGCAAGCAGCTTTGCCCATCTATTTCCTTTTCAATCAACCCATATGATTAGCGCGGCTATGCGCACTGCCGCATTCCAGGCGGTATGCGGGCACTGCACAATGTATACGCATATGCATGCAGATTAATGCATTTGCAGTGTAAGAAGAAGCCAGAGCTCGTTTTGCTGAGGCCGTGCTCCCTGTTGGTATCTACTTGTGCGGGATGTTTCGGCGCTGCGGCATGCGTTTGCCGCCAAGGGTCTGACACTCCTAACGATCTCAATGAACTGGCCGCGCAGTGCGTGTGCACCAGTAGGTGGCAACAGCGACATTGCGGTGATTCCTGTCAAGCATTTAGTAGGATAGACGGCGACTTCGGTAATGCATGATGGTAGTTTTTCCGCGAAGCATGGTAATAGCAAAGGACGAGGAACGGCTGATATACATGCGAAAATATTTTTAGCAGTTGGGCAAAAGCAGATTGCTCAATATGTGACTGTCGGATGCTGCAGAAGAAAGCAGAAGTCGTAGCGCAGGCAGGTGCCTCTGGTTTGACGAGATTCATTAGGCTGGATTGGGCTTTACGTTATCGTAGTTGATGAGCGTATCACTGACATTTCTTCCTCCACGTTCGTCACCTCACGGCAAGGTTCGTTTGGCATTTCAACACGATGTTTGAAGCAGCAATTGATCATTTTCAGTTTTTTTTGGTCCTCCAACAAGACTCGATTCGTCTGGGACCCCCCAATCTGCTGCACCGTCCTCCAGTGGGTTTTAAGCATACACTTCGCTCCTTTGCCGCAATTGAATCGCCTGCATCTGCCGATGGGCCCATCAGCAGTATTTAGTGCAGACCTAGGGGTCCAGAATGCGTTTATATGCAACGTGGGTGCGTACGCATACGCCGGAGCCGTCTCTGGCATCGCGATCGTGTGACGTTTTGGAAAGCAAGTATGCGCATAACTACATGCCAGAATTGTGGAGATGCGCGTAGCAGCGAGAACTCTTTGTGCTAAGTGCGAAGCATGGCAAACAAGTTCAGCTTCCTGTCGCGGTAATGCATACTGTTACTTTTCAGCTTGTATGGGAGCAGGCATTGATGTATATACATGCATGCGTGTACATGTATGGAGTTTCCGGATGGAGTTGCAGTCGGAGCTCGTCCTGCTATAATCGGGCCCTTCTTTGGCATCTACGTGGACCAGGCCAGTTGTGTGTGATGGTGGTTGATGTGCGGATAGGCAAAGAGAGAGGAGAGCTGCGGCTGAAGGCGAACCTAACATGAATTGTGTGAATCCGCATGACGCTTGCACAGGAGAAGCCGAAGATCGTAGCGCAGGGGAACGTATTTAGGGTGTCGATAATACTTAAGGTGTTCCATGTTCGCGGTAGGTGCAATTTATGAATATGTCTCTGGTATGCTTTCCAGCAACCCATATCGAGGCAGGGTGGTCATAGCTTTTTCCTGCAGTCACAGGAGGAAAAGACGGTACAGGCTGTTTTGGATCATGTGCATCACAGATCTTCCGTCGTGAAAGTTTTTGATTCTCGCCGGCTGTCCAATAAGATGCAATTCAACAGGGACGTCCCCCGCCACCAGCTGCATTGTTTTGCACTTAGCAGTATGTTTAGCCGTGGCGTTGAAGGCGGAGTCAGCTATAAACGGCCGTAGTTGTCTTCCAGAGAACACGAAACTCGGAGGCTGTACTTGGGCCGAGGGTACGGGGAAAACAAATTGCACGATAGCGTTCGCACAAAAGAACGCGGAGTCTCTAGCTCATTTTGTTCGTGCGACGCAAGGGAAAGTGGAACCCGTAATGCGGGACAGGAGTGTTTGGTTCCACGAGACGATTTGGGATGCTTTGTGTTAGGAGGAAGCGCAATAGGTGAACGTTCCAATGATTGGTTTCTTCCGAGTCCGGCACGCAGGACAAATTGCCCACAGCACTCCAACATTTTAGGCAAAGGTGAGCGGTTATCCGTCCATTGGTTTGCACTGCAGAATATTTTACCTATCTCCTGGACATTTCAAATATCGTTGGCCTCTTCAACAATAAGGGAATCGGCAAAGGCGCTCCATCCGTCCAGATGCATTGCCGTGCGGTTGCTGTTAAGCTTGGGCTTGGTTCGCTCGCCATGGTTGAGCTTAGCCCCCTCATCCGGTAGGAGTTTCCGCACATTTGGGTTGAGCGGTTGAAGAAATACATGAATCAGCATCGTGAGGTTACGCATTGTGTGTGCACGGAGCACGCGTCTACACCCTCGGTGTGGCAAAGCCTTTTCTGGTGTTGCAACCGTGCGCGTTTTCGACCAGAATGTATGCGCCTGATAAATAGCCAGAGCTGCGAAGACTCGAAACTTTCAGCAACCAGAATTCCTTGTAGTTAGTTTGAAGCACGCTATGCAAATTCATCTTTTCCGAGCCGCTATTGGTAACTCTCCATCTCAGGTTGTACGAGAGCAAGCATTAACTTATGTATGCGTGCATGCAGATTGATAAAGGTTCGGTGCGAGTGCGGCATGCACGACATGCTTTAATCGCGATATCCTCTGGCTTCAACTGTAGCTGGGTGTCTTGGATCTGCACTGTATGCTCCTGAGACTGCGTGAACCATCGCAAACTACGATGAATTGCTGAAGGCGTATCTGTGCAGCACAGTGCGTGGTAGAAGTAGCAGCAGGGTGCAGCAGCGAACCTGAGGTGATTTTCGTCAAGGCCAATAGTTGAATTGGAGGTCAAGCGCGTTGTGTACGATTGTAGGTGTTCTGCGGAGAACGCGAAGAGCGGGGGCCACAAAACCGCGGCCTCCGACGGGATGAACACGAATTGTGTGGACCAGCGCGGAGGTTGTACGCACGTTCGCGGAGCTCATAGCATAGGCAGATGTTTCTGGGGGTGCGTCACAAGCATTTGAACTGTCTCGTGTTTGGTCTATTTGCAGTACACTAATGTGTCGCAGATATCATTTCGACGTAGCGATCGGGCGGCAAGGTGTTCTTAGCACCTTTGTATACCGATCAGAGGCGTGCCGGGTACATCGGACATTGGATCAGGCGCAGTGCTTACCATGCAAGCTTCAAAATTTCCGACTGTGTCTAGTCTCCATACAGAACTGATTCAACAAGAACACCACAGTTAGCCAACTGCATCATCCTGCAGTTAGTACTAGACTTGCGCTTGATGCGCCGCCCCTGGTGAAAACCAGCTCCGTCTGCGCAAAGTAGTATGCACATTGTTTTTCGCGGGACTGGCGGACCTGCGTGCGCGACCATCTTGGGCGTATGCATTTTGAATGCGCTAGTATTGGGCCAAGGCGTTGTGCAGTCTTCG
>NW_013571661.1:0-170 GCF_000499745.2 Eimeria mitis | reverse complement strand
CGGACGCACTATGCATGCACTTCACTACGTCGTACGGCACAGCAGCGTCTACGTGGTGAACCGTGGTAAAAGTTTAGTAGCATTGAAGGCCAGCTTGGGTGGTATGTATGAAGATGGTTGTTCTGCGAAGCACGGGATTAGCGAAGGGCGGGCAACGAGCGACGGCACGG
>NW_013571660.1:4466-4734 GCF_000499745.2 Eimeria mitis | reverse complement strand
CAAAGCGGCGCATCAAGAATGTTGTTGCTGCTGCTGTTGCTGCTGTTGCTGCTGCTGCTGCTGCTGGTGATGCAGTTGATCCTGTTGCTGCTGCTGCTGCTGCTGCAGCAGCAGAAGAAGAAAAAGGAGACAGAGACACAGATATGTCTCCTGCTGCTGCAGTTTCTGCTGCTGCTGCTGCTGCTGCTGTAGGTGTTCCTGCTGCTGCTGCTGCTGCTGCTGCTGCTGCTGCTGTTGTCTGCATCAAGAGCGCTTTCATAGTCATCGA
>NW_013571660.1:3412-4308 GCF_000499745.2 Eimeria mitis | reverse complement strand
AGCTGCTGCTGCTGCTGCTGCTGCTGCTGCTGCTGTTGTCTGCATCAAGAGCGCTTTCATAGTCATCGAGANGCTGCTGCTGCTGCTGCTGCTGCTGCTGCTGCTGTTGTCTGCATCAAGAGCGCTTTCATAGTCATCGAGAAGCTGCTGCTGCAGTCCCTGCTGCAGCTGCTGCTGCTGCTGCAGCAGAGCAGCAACACGAGGGAGGTGCCTATACACCTGAATTGCTGCTGTTAGTGGTTTTAGTGCCAGCAGCAGTTTTGCTGCTGCTGCATAGTTTCTATAGAGTGCTGCTTCTCTGAGCTGTTCTGCTGCAGCAGCAAACAGCAGCAGCAGCCGGAGTAGGTTTATTGTTTTTATTATATTTGTCTTCGCTCTGTCTATCTTCCTTAAACTATTACACACATATTCTGCTTCCTCGCTGCTTCTTGCTGCTGCTTGCTGCGCCTCTCTACATAGCTGCAGCAGAGCTGCAACACGAGCCGTTGTACTCTGCTGCTGCTGCTGCTGCTGCTCCTGCTGCTGCTGCTCCTGCTGCTGCTGCTGTTGCTGCTCGTGATGAGGGGGGGCAGGCTGATGGCGGTAGTTCTGCTGCTGCAACTGCTGCTGCTGCTGCTGTTGCTGCTGCAGCACCTGCTGCTGCTGCTGCTGCTGCTGCTGCTGCTGCTGCTGCTGCTGCTGCTGCTGCTGCAGACCTGCTTGCTGCCTAACAGCAGCTAATATCTGTTCTTCTATTTTTTGTATTTCAGCAGCAACTTCTTTGATGCGTTCATCGATGAGTTGAGGGCACTTGGTGTTTGGTATTTCTGCTGCTGCTGCTGCTGCTGCTGCTGCTGCTGCTGCTGCTGTTTGCTGCTGCTGCTGCTGCTGCTGTTCGTCGTTCAGGTGTATAGGCG
>NW_013571660.1:1674-2029 GCF_000499745.2 Eimeria mitis | reverse complement strand
GCTTCTGCTGCTGCTGCTGCTGCTGTTGCTGTTGCTGCTGCTGCTGCTGCAGCAGCGAAGACGAAGGCCAGTGGCGGCATGGTGCAGCAGCAAGAAGGCAGCAGCAGCAGCAGCAGCAGCAGCAGCAAAAGCAGCAGCAGCAACACCGGCGATAGCTGCAGCAGGCCCCCTCTTACCCCTAGGCATTGGAAGGACGCTGCAGCAGCAGCAGCAGCAGCAGCAGCAGCAGCAGCAACTGCAGCAGCAGCAGCAGCAGCAGCAGCAGCATGAGCAGCAACTAATTCTCTGTCGGGCCATGAAGCAGCCACCGTGGAGTAGAAGAGCAGGACTTTGCTGCAGCAGCAGCAACAGCAGG
>NW_013571660.1:1280-1574 GCF_000499745.2 Eimeria mitis | reverse complement strand
CAGCAGCAGCAGCAGCAGCAGCATGAGCAGCAACTAATTCTCTGTCGGGCCATGAAGCAGCCACCGTGGAATAGAAGAGCAGGACTTTGCTGCAGCAGCAGCAACAGCAAGAGCAGCAGCAACAGCAAGAGCAGCAGCAGCAACAGCAGCAGCAGCAATAGGAGCAGCAGCAATAGGAGCAGCAGCAACAGCAGCAGCAGAAGTAGCACTATTACGAGGCAGGCGTTCGCCGTTGTGCCCTAGGATCAGCAGCAGCAGCAGCAACAACCAAAACAGCAGCAGCAGCAGCAGCAG
>NW_013571660.1:229-320 GCF_000499745.2 Eimeria mitis | reverse complement strand
AGCAGAAGCAGCAGCAGCAGCAGCAGCAGCAGAAGCAGCAGCAGCAGCAGCAGAAGCAGCAGCAGCAGCATGCGATGCCTGTGAGTACTGT
>NW_013571660.1:0-129 GCF_000499745.2 Eimeria mitis | reverse complement strand
AGTGCATCAGTAGCTGCTGCAGCAGCAGCCGATGTACCAACAGCAGCAGCAGCAGCAGGTAAAAAAAAAAAAGCAGCAGCAGCAGCAGCAGCAGCAGAAGCAGCAGCAGCAGCAGCAGAAGCAGCAGCA
>NW_013571659.1:3474-6263 GCF_000499745.2 Eimeria mitis | reverse complement strand
ATCGTGAGGCAACACGATCTAGCCAATCTGTGCATCTGTAGTAGCCGATGGCAGATTCAATATTTGGCGTTGACGCTTGCCTTATCCGCGTCTTGTGCAGTGGTTGTTCTGACGAAAATGAGCGTTTAAATCAATAGTGAACTTCTCATTTCAGTGAACGCTCTCTTCGTCCTCAATAGAAATTTTCACGATGAAACGTAGAACCTACAGAGAGGCGCCAATAGCTTAGCTTCCGAAGAGCTCCTGCCCCATCGTGCAGTATAGGAGACTTGGATGCGATACTGGTAGGCTTCACCACCGCTGCTGTGCAAAGCTAACATGTGCAACACTGTGCTGAGTCGAAACAGGCACACACGTTTCCCAGATAACGGTCAGGAAGAACAGGCTGACCGCATGCGAGAAGGCGAGTGTGGGGCTTAACGCAATTACCATTACCTACCAGCATTCAGCTTACTGCAGTCCATGCGGAACCTTCACAGATCAAGACCCCCAACAGCGATGCGTGCTCCACGCACTATTCCGTCGGCTCAGTGTATGCTGGTAACCTGTCAGGCTAAGGCGCGGCGCCGGCTGCACTATGTCGGCGGCTGCACTATGTCCCTGATATTCCTAAGGGAAGTGCAATCCACAAATACTCAAGAGCNCACTATGTCGGCGGCTGCACTATGTCCCTGATATTCCTAAGGGAAGTGCAATCCACAAATACTCAAGAGCACTACACACACCCTAACATTACAAGAGAGAGCGCACTATCTAATGGTCCAGGGGGCACGATTGAGCAACCCAGAGAAACTCCCTTTGATTGGATGTTTGAAAAATAGCTTCAGTACCAGAGTTTTTGTCCGCGTAAGTTGGCACCGAAACCGCACTCTTACTCAACAGCAGGCTCGACCATAGACTCCGTGTTGGCAAGGATCAACCCAGCACTCATTGAATCCATTTAGGCGTTTAACAAATACGAAGACAGCACACAAGGCAGAAACTCCGGAAAACACTTCACGGCGAGAATCGCCTCCGGCGAGTGTCACTAAGAATCGCATTGCCAGTCCTCATCTGCATGTATATTATGTTTATCACTATACTGAATTTAACCTTGATAACTAAGAAGCCAGAGCTCCAACCAAAACATACGCGATGATATAGTTGGCATACA
Organism: Eimeria mitis; assembly: GCF_000499745.2. Taxonomy (NCBI): domain Eukaryota; phylum Apicomplexa; class Conoidasida; order Eucoccidiorida; family Eimeriidae; genus Eimeria; species Eimeria mitis. The sequence goes on along the minus strand of NW_013571659.1, from coordinate 5,110 downwards.
ATATGGAAATGCTGTAGCATCTTGCAACGAAAGGCCCACGGGGAAATCGTGGGCCTTTCGTTGCAAGATGCTACAGCATTTCCGTAGCGGTACTGGGAAACCCACGCAGGGCTACAAAGCCTTGCGTCCTTAGCACATCAGTAGCCTACATCAGCACATGATGGATCCACGAGAATCCAAACACCGACGAAATTCACGAAAAAATATCTATTCAGACACAGAACGCTCCATCACAGCTTTCATGGGCCAAAGAGTGTACACCGGGCAACGCTTCAAGCTTATGCAATAGACTCCGAAACTCAGGTGCAAAAAAGGTGACATGCCCTGCGCATATACGCAAAGTGCGTCCCCTGAAGTGCTGAGTCGCCACCTGAGGCTTCTCCCTAAAGCGAAAGCAAGCCATGTGCGGCTCCATGAGTCCAAACACCTCTAGTTGGGCTGACCCTACTGCGACCTACTCTGGGTACGCTTCCACGTCAGGCAAACTGCTTCTTGGGGGTGCAGCCGGCGCCTTTGCGAAATTAAATTACATAAAAGTTCCAATCGTCTTCAGCAGATGTGCATCCAGCCCCCTTTTGTTGCTTTCGCTTTGCCTTTCCTGAATCTGCTCGGGCTCTAAGTCGTCCACCTGTCAAGTTCTGGTTAGTCTCGCTACTGTTGCTACCTGTAGCGCTCGCAAAGTGTTACCAGAGCTCCCAGCGTCGAGCAATGCAACGCACAATGTGCGTTAAATCGTTACGAAGGAAGCGTGAAGGACAAATGTTGCAGCAGCAGGATGCGCACAGCGCATTGCTGGCTTTCAGGAACCAGCACCGACGCTGGTCGAACTACAGCGGCCGCCTGCTAGCCCTATTTGCGCACAGTCTTTAGATCGACGCTCCGGCGTACAGCTGCAAAAAGCGTATGAGACATCATCTGATTCGCCCTGTTGATACTAAAAACTGCAGCACGCCTTTGATTTGGCTCGCCAAGCAGTGACCCGGTGGTGCCAATTCCCTTCAGCGGCGCACTACGAGTATGAATCTTTCAGTCTTCCAGCTTTTTACACGCCATGTTTACACCGTCCGGCTAGACACCTCCAGTGACGACCGGATACGTTGTCCCAACACACCCTGTTAAGCCCCCACCCCACTAGCCAACTTCCAAAGCAGATGCCAAGCGTGGCCGGGAGCAATTTCAGAATTCACAACCACTGAAACTCGCTGATGGGCCTCTCCACGACCGGCGTTCCCTAGCGCAACCCTTATTCGTTCTCACAGCAGCACTCCCGCTCCTAGCGGAGACTGAAACTGCTCTGATCCTCCACGGCATGTGCTTAAAGTCGACACCTCCGACGAGAAGAATTAAGCTTGTGCACGCGCATCCGAGATTATTACTTTCTTTGTAGTCCACCGCGCTCCTCCACTACCATGAACGCCAAACGTTGATCTGTACAGTCCTACTGTGCCCGCGGAGAGACATGCTAAAAGCGACGGATAAGTGAGGCACAAACAAAGCTGGTTCCTACCAGCTACAGGCTGAATAGATGGACATACTTTCTAGTGTGCGTGCCTCATTCACGGCCTATATCGACATGAGCGTTGCAGACTATCGAACGCGGCCGTCATTGGTACTCTGCCACGCTCCCCATTTACCT
>NW_013571659.1:2665-3374 GCF_000499745.2 Eimeria mitis | reverse complement strand
TGCTGCGTCGGCCACTCACCGAAAGTGTGACTCCATGGAACAAATGCTGAAACGTCACGTAATCGCCCCCGCACGAGCTTATAAAACCTCTTTGGGCACCTCGAAACACCACGCCTTTTGCGCATCACAGTTCATACCTTCAACAGAAAAGCCTTTGCAGTCAGTCAACCTTGCCTCCTTGCACTTCTGCATTCTTGCGCATCTGCAACTCTTCAGAGCGATCCCTACTCCACCCACGCAGTATGGCAACTATCGCTTCGAAACGTTCCACCTCAACGGTTACCATCTGGCGATGATTCGTGCAGGCCTTCCGCGAGGTTTCTCCTTGTAGTCACCCAAAAAACTGCCAACCGCCGTCAGGGTCACTGAGACGGACGCCATATGTAGCAGCATTCTACGCAAGCTTGCGCACTAGCATCCGTTACTTCTCCGGTCGCTGCACGCACTTTCTGCACCACACCGGCCACCTGCTCCACCAGAGCCCACGTGCGACCTCCTGTGACTCCCATCGTCCCAACAAGCACTGGTTGTTGTAGACCTGCTCCGCAGATGGCTGCTCTAACGCTAACCAATGCCCCGTCCCACACATGCAGCTAGCCTCCCAAACAGCATTTGGTGCTCTTCCGTGGTGGGCTTGGTGTGGCGCTGTGGCCCTTGTTATATGGAGTGCGCGATAACCATTATCTAAATGATGCAACCTGTAAGATTA
>NW_013571659.1:0-2633 GCF_000499745.2 Eimeria mitis | reverse complement strand
CCGCCATGACCGCTTCTATCACTCCTGAGCACCGGTTTTGCGTGAGGTTTGTGTAAACGCGCAGGCGAACCAACCATAATCCAATTGTCAAACAAGCCTCCCCCGGCAGCCGGATTCTGAACAAAATGGTGCGGATGTAACCCTAGCTTCGCAAGTCCCCACACCTACGCTCTACAATAGAAGCCAACTGTTGCAGAATTTCCAAATCTCGCCTCTTGCGGCTCCAATCATCCATGCCGGCAATAATCGTTGTTGACTAACGCACAGCCGGCGATCCCAACTGCAGCCAATGTCTGATAACACAGGGGCATGCGCCCGCCGAACGTACGCTTGCTGTTCTTCATCGTTGGTTGAAGCGTCTATGCTGCTTGCTGAAGAAGTTACAGGATGGCTCTCCAAACGCAGCCCTTCAAACCATTGTTGCCGCCATCGCTCTTCCACTCATGCTTCACTACACTGCCGTTAGCAATGCCCTTCGAAAGCCAACGCTCCTGTTGGCACCGGCTACCAGGAACTGGGTGGGATTCGTGCATCAAGGCAGTGAACAAGCTGCCAGCCCCCATCATTAGCAAACAGTCGTGCCAACCGTCATCTGCAACCGCACTCTAAGCCGGTTTATGCACATGCTGCCTCATATTCGCAAGCCACAACACGCACTCTCTGCGACGTTCCAGCCATTTGTCGCAGCAGACGCCATATGCTAACGACTGCGACTACAGGCATTCAAGCCAGTGACAATCGCTGCTGTGCAACTCCGCAACTGGCACTGCTGAGAACAACCAATGTCCGCTCCTGAGCAAACCACTAAGCTGCCAAAGTAGAGTTTATATTCCTCGTCAGCGTCCTTTGCCTCTACGCGATTTGCTGCAGAGAGTAGACGATAACTGTCTGTGCTTATGTGGCACCGCATACCTGGAATTTGTTGTTGCCCTCCTTAATCCACCCAGGCGTCACCACAGCCAGCATAAAAAATGTCCTTCGAAACTCGACGTTCAATTTGCCCCTCCCATTGCTTCACAGCGCAGAGACTCTGCGGGATTCGAGTCGCTGGGAACTTGAAACATCGCCAACCCAACTACTAACCTAACAGTCCAGATATCTGTCCTGTGATAGTCGCTGTTGACATACTCCACAGCCGCATCCATAAGGGCAACCAACATTCGGTCCCACAGACGCATCTAACCTCCCAGTGCACGCACTATGCTCCTCGTCGTCGACACCAACCCCCTGCAGCCCCTGCAGGCAGGCAAGACGATGGCCATTTAATAATAGGAAGCATTGCAAGCCACTGTCGCTGGCATCGTCCTTCCACTCACGCTTCACCACACCCAGCACGAACAATACTCTCCAAAAAACAACGCTCCTCCTTGCACCCTCTACTGTTCCTGAACACAGGCGCGATGCGGGATTCGTGTGGCCACCGAGCGCCCAGCGTCATCGTAGCCGAACCGTCGAACGATCTGTCCTCTGCAGATGCACAATACGCGCATCTGTTAAGATACAGCCCCAGCTTCGACCGTCGCAACACGCACTTCCTGCGACACAGCAGCCCCTCGCCGCAGCAAACCCCAAATGCGACCAACGCCCACACCATTCTTCCCAGTCATCTCTAATTGATACTGACCTAATCCGCAGCCGGCATCCCAAACCAAACAGCAACCGATGTCCTTTCCCACACAACCACATATCATACCAGTATTCACCTGATATTCTTCAGCGTTGACCGAAGCCTCTACAGCGTTTGTTACGGAAGGCACAATAGGACTCGCCAAACGTTCGCAGCCTTCTGAACCATTGACGTCATCGCGTTCATCCGCTAGTGGTGCACCACATCTGCCACTAACAGTGCTCTTCGGAATTAGCCAATCCTGCAGGCGCCCTCTACCTTTCGAAGCAGATGCGCTCTGCGCGACTGAACGGACAAGCACTCAGCATGTTGCCGAGTGCCATCACAGCCAAATCAACGAGCAGATCTCCATCTTCAGGCGAACCCTAAACAAGCTTGCGCGCATGCAGGCCTCGATTCGCAACTCCCCACACGCACCTCCTGCAACGCACCAGCCGCCCGATGCAGCGCAAGTCACGTCTGCCCACAGTAACTCCAATCTTTCACCCCAGCAGTAATTCTTAAATAGACCGCAGCTGGTATTCCCAGCAGCAACCAATGTTGGGTCCCCCACACAAGCATCGATCGTCCCAGCTTGCTATTGATGCTCTTCACCGTTGGCCGACGCCTCTACGGCATTTGTTCCAGACGCTACGCTACGGCTCGTCAAAGGTATGTGGCGTTTCACACCATCCTCGCCAGCACCGTTCTTCCATTCATGCTTTGCCATACCCGCCATTAAATCAATGCTATTCAAACATCGACGCCCCGGGTAGAACCCCCTACTGTTCTTCAGGGCACCAATTCTGCGGGATTCCTGTGGTCACCGAGTCGTACGCACCTCTGTTGAGACATAGCCTCAGCTTCGACAGTCGCAACACGCACGTCCTGAGACACAGCTGCACCCCGCTGCAGCAAACGCCAAATGCGACCAACGCCCACACCATTCTTCCCAGTCATCTCTAATTGATGCTGGCCTAATCCGCAGCCGACATCCCAAACCAAACAGCAACCGATGGCCGTTCCC
>NW_013571658.1:18128-21539 GCF_000499745.2 Eimeria mitis | reverse complement strand
CAGCAGCAGCTGCTGCTGCTGCTGCTGCTTCTGCTGCAGCAGTACCGGCACCAACAGCAGCAGCAGCAACAGCAGCAACAGCAGATCCAGAAGCAGCAGCAACAGCTGCTGCTGCAGCAGAAGCTCTATCAAAGGCGCTGCTGTCTCCCCAAATAGAACTAGCTGCTGCTGAGGGGCCCCCGGATGAGCCTGATGCAGCAGCAGCAGCAGCAACAGCAGCAGCAGCAGCAGCAGCAGGAGCAGAGTCTGCTGCTGCTGCTGCTGCTCCTGCTGCTGCTGCTACTCCCCTCAGAGGATCGATAGACAACCAAGAACAAATAGAAGCAATACCTAGGAGCGTGCTGCAGCAGCAGCTGGGGGCCCCCCCCTCTCTTTCTCTGCACTCTGGCGACAGCAGCAGCAGCAACAGCAGCAGCAACAGCTGCAGCAGAAGCAACAGCAACAGCAGCAACAGCAGCAGCAGCAGCAGCAGCAGCAGCAGCGACGAAGAAAGTGAAACTGAAATATCACCATCAACCCACAAAGACATCTCTCCTGGAGAACTGTCTCCTGCTGCTGCTGCTGCTGCTGCTGCTGTTGCTGCTGCTGCTGCTGCTGCTGCTGCTGCTGCAGCCGAGCCAAATAACGAGGCGGAGGTTGCAGAACCCCCCCATGCTGCAGCAGCAGCAGCAGAAACAGCAGCAGCAGCAGCAGCAGCAGCAGCAGACTCAGTCTCCTCAGGCAGCGTCTCCTTCTACTCTCTTGACGATGATGCGGGGCTGTCTCCTTCTCTGTCTGCTGCTGCTTCTATAGATAATATAAATATACAACCAGCAGCAGCAGCAGCAGCAGCAGCAGCAGCAGGGAGTGGAGCAGCAGCAGCAGCAGCAGCAGCAGCAGCAGCAGCAGCAGCAGCAGGCGAGGAGGAGACACCACAAAGACTAGAGGAGACATATTCTATTGAGGAGCTGAGAAGGGCGAAACGCATGCAGCAGCAGCTGCAGCAAAAGCTGCAGAGACAAATCTATCTCCTTGAGCTGCAGCAACCAGACGAACTGCTGCTGCAGCAGCAGCAGCAGCAGCAGCAACTGCAGCAGCAGCAGGAGCAGCAGGTGATGGAGCAGCAGGAAGAACAGCAGCAGCAGCAGCAGCAGCACCAGCAGCAGCAGGAGCAGGAGGCGCAGCAGCTGCAGCAGCAGCACGATCATCAGGAGCAGCAGGAGGAGGAGCAGCTGCAGCAGCAGCAGCAGCAGCAGCAGGTAGTGGAGGAGCAGGAGCAGCAGCAGCAGGAGCAGCAGCAGCAGGAGCAGCAGGAGCAGCAGGAGCAGCGGAAAGAGCAGCAGCTGCAGCAGCAGCAGCAGCTGCTGCTGCTGCGGCTGCCAGTGCCAAGCACTGCATGCACACCCCTAGACGTCGCCGGTGCTGCTGAGGACGAAGCAGCAGCAGCAGCGGCTGCTGCTGCTGCAGCAGCAACCATAACAGCAGAAGCAGAAGCAGCAGCAGCAGCAGCAACCACAACAGCAGAAGGAAACTCAGAAGAAGCAGCAGCAGCAGCAGCANGCAGCAGCAGCAGCAGCAACCACAACAGCAGAAGGAAACTCAGAAGAAGCAGCAGCAGCAGCAGCAACCATAACACCAGAAACAGCAGCAGCAGCAGCAGCAGCAGCAAGCATAACGGGAGAGCCAGCAGCAGCAGCAGCAGCAATAACAAGAGAAGCAGCAGCAGGAGCAAGCGAAACAGCAGCAGCAGCAACAGCAGAACATGGAGCAGCAGCAGCAGCAGCTGCTGCTGCTGCTGCTGCAGCAGCAAACATATGTGAGCGGGCCCTCATAGTAAAGATGGAGGCAAGCGGCGTTGCTTCAGCTGCAGCAGCAGCTGCTGCTGCTGCAGTTGCTGCTGCTGCTGCTGCTGCTACCACGCAAGAAAAAGCAGCAGCAGCAGCAGCAAAAGCAAAGAAAGCAAAAGACGAAGCAATAGATGTAGCTGCTGCAGCAGAAGCTACTGCAGCAGATGCTGCAGCAGCAAATGTTGGTGCAGCAGCAGCAGGAGGAACAGCAGCAGAAGCAGCAGCAGCAGCAGCAGCAGCAGCAACAGTAGATACCTATGGATCTGCATTCAGAGCAAGCGCAAATGCTGCTGCTGCTGCTGCTGAAGCAGAAGCAGAGGCAGCAGCAGCAGCAGCAGCAAAAGCACGGCTAGCAGAAGAAGAGGCAATCGATATAGCAGCAGCAGCAGAAGCAACTGCTGCTGCTACCGCTGAAGACGGAGCAGCAGCAGAAGCTGCTGCAGCAGCAGAANGCAGCAGCAGAAGCTGCTGCAGCAGCAGAAACTGGAGCAGCAGCAGCAGAAGCTGCAGCAGCTCACGAAGAGCAAGTGGAAGCAGCAGCAGCAGCAGCAGCAAATAGTGTAGAAGAGGAGGAGATAAAAGCGACAGATATGGGTGCCGCTGCAGCAGCAGAAGCAGCAGCAGCAGCAGCAGCACAAGCAGCAGCAGCAGAAAGAGCAGCAGCAGAAAGAAAAGCAGCAGAAATAGCAGCAGCAGTTGTTCGGTTAACCGCAAAACGAGCTGCAGCAGCAGCAGCAGCAGCAGCAGAAGCTGCTGCAGCAGCAGTACGTGCACCAACCAACAAAGCAAAGGAAGCTGTAGCAGCATACACTGCAGCAAGAGAAGCAGCAGCAGCACAAGCGTCAGCAACACAAGCTGCAGCAGCAGAAGCAGCAGCAGAAGCAGCAGCAGAAGCAGCAGCAGCACACGCTTCAGCAACACAAGCTGCAGCAGCAGAAGCAGCAGCAGAAGCAGCAGCAGCACAAGCTGCAGCAGCAGAAGCTGCAGCAGCGGAAGCTGCAGCAGCAGAAGCTGCAGCAGCACAGGCTGAAACAGCAGACGCAGCAGCAGCAGAAGCAAAAGCAGCAGCAGCAGCAGCAGCAGCAGCAAACAGTGCAGCAGCACAGGCCGTCGAGGAGGGGATGCTGTTAGTATCTTCTGCTGCTGCAGCAGCAATAGCGGGGAGGAGACAGGTATCTGAGGCAGCAGCAGCAGCAGCAGCAGCTGCTGCTGCTGCTGCTGAGATTGTTCAGAAGACAGCAGCAGCAGCAGACAACTGCCAGGAAGCAGAAGCTCGATGTGCTGCAGCAGCAGCAGCAGCAGCAGCAGCAGAAACAATGACAAAAAGAGCAGCAGAAGACGCAGCTGCTTTGCTGCTGCATGCATCTGCTGCTGAGGGGCAGCTGCATGGCACTGCTGCTGCTGCTGCTGCTTCCAGTCACGCAGCAGCAGCAGCAGCATCTGTAGCTGCTGCTGCTGCTGCTGATGTGCAGCAACAACAGCAGCAGACAGCAGCATTCAAAGAAGCAGCAAAAGCAGCAGCACTGCTAGCTGAAGATAGAGCTGCTGCTGCTGCTGCTGCAGTGCAGCAGCAACAGGAAGAAGC